>NC_134410.1:8037846-8260346 GCF_038048845.1 Mixophyes fleayi
AGTGTACAAATAAAGCTATCAAGTATTTGTGTGCTACATGAAAAAACAGCCAGTATTTAACTTACGTACAAAATAATAAACTAATATGCACCCCTTGCATTGAAATATGGTTTTGTCCAGGAGAAAACTTACTCATTTGTTTGTCTTACTTTCCTTAATGAATCAGGCCCATCAATTTTTACAAATATCATAAAATATTAATTATTATAAACATTATATGCTGATACTGCTTAATCCGATGGCATAGTATAGCAAAATTGCCATTAACAATATAGCTCCATTAGATACATTTTATTAGACTATTTTCACACCTCATTTAATGACATCTTACTAGTTACGCACATCTGTTGATCTTTCTCATTCTTTTAATTCATTTGCTCATGAAAGACAAAACTGGACAGTTGCGCAGTGAGAATGGGTTAAGAGCGACCTACCAATCACTACCAAATCTTGTGCTAAATTAATTACTAATTCTTGTTTTGTTAAACAAAATAAGCTAAAATATCAGTTAAGAATTTAAATACCAAATTACACCTTTCCTATTAAAACGTACTTCCATTATTGTGATAAATACATATTTTTCATTAAAGTACAATGTTTGAAATAATTCTAATATAGCTTATATAACTATGTAACTGTGAACAGATATTTTACCTGGCTATCAAATCAAGTGCATAGTAATTTTCGAGGCACGTCTGGTATCTGTAGCAATTTCAGCACCCTATTTATAAATTGGAAATAATTCAGAACAGTTGAAATTTCTTCAAACCATTCTTGGGAAGAATACATGAACCAATTGCAGTATATTTTTATATGGTCAGAAATATCCGCTGAAATATCGCAGCAATCATCAGCCACATGTCAAAATAATTCTTTACTGAGCGTACCTACCAGCCTCCAAATGAGGGTGAGGGTGACACATATGTGAAAAATGACAAAAATAAAGTGACACCTACATTTTGATGCATTGGAAATATTTATTCACCTAACCTACAATTTCCTATTTCAAATAAAATATCATGCTCAATAAACATCAGCAAGATATATAAAACAGGCATTAGAGAAGAACTTGTTTCCCCAGCCAGGGATATACTGGTTTGGGATATTTGTAATAAAATAATATTGAATTCTTCAAAGGTTTATGTTAGGTACAGCTGATCCTATCTCTTCTTTTAAACTCCTGCCAGGCACATTGAAAGTAAAAGTAATATTAAAAAAAAAAAAATTAAGGCTTACAGTATAATGTATTCAGCTAATGAAATTAAATTTTTCAAATTATTATTATTTAAAGGCATTTAAAGAAATATTTGAATCCAACCTACAACAGTAAGTGATGTCCATTTATTGTTAGGATGGTCATATTTGGGAACTTTTTATGATAGATTTTCAGTTAACATGAATATAATTATGACATCACAGTCAGAGGCGTGGCTTCTGGCAGGTGGAGTGTGGAAGGAAACGTGGGATGGTTAGGCAAAAATTTAATAGATTAAGCTGGAGGAGGTGGAGTTAGGCTAGGTACACACTAAAAAATTTTCTGATCAATTTGTTATCTACAGCGATATTACTAATGACTGAAGGTCCTATCGGTCAGGCGATTCATGTGTACACACTGGCATGATTTACCTTTAGATCTTTGCTCTTCATCTGGTCCTTCATCTGGTCCTCTAGTCGTTTAGAGAATGACAGCATGATGAATAATCTATTATTTATGTTTCATTTTATAACCTATAACAGATTCAGCCACAATTGAATTGAAAGGTCACTGTGCACATGAAAATCCTTCCCCCCCACCTTGGACTATGGGTGGTAACTACTTGATAAACAAATTTGAACATTTGGTCAGTAATTAGCATATGAATGCTGTGAGCAATTCCTTTAGCCAGCTTCTAGAATCCGCCCACAAGAGGTGTTTACACTGGACAAGGAAAAAATTCTCCCCCTCACTCCATGCTGGATTTCCGGACTGATAGGTCAGACATGCTACGATGCAGGTCATGGCTTACATAGGCCCTAACTAGTGTGGATGATGGAGCTGAATGTAGTAAAAAAGGTGAGTGAATATGGATACACAAGTTAACCCGTGCATGATACTCATGCATTCTAGTTAAATCAAGCTACTTAAGGTGTTAAAAAGGTTCTTGTCATGCATTTGGGCCTAGCCCAGGCCTCCTCAGGGGAAGAGCGTTACTTCCCGACGCAAGC
The DNA here is from genome assembly GCF_038048845.1 of Mixophyes fleayi. NCBI lineage: Eukaryota > Metazoa > Chordata > Amphibia > Anura > Limnodynastidae > Mixophyes > Mixophyes fleayi. The sequence continues at coordinate 8,040,052 of NC_134410.1, forward strand.
GCCCTTTTTTAACGTGGTTTTGTCCACATGTCACCACCTCATCATTTTTCTTCATCACCTCATCCTTCATCTTCATCGCCACATCCTTCATCAAGCTACTTAAGGTGTTAAAAACTCCCCACTGTCACCCCCGGCAACCACCAACCGCTCCCAACTGTCACTTCTCCTTCAAGAAATATATAGGTCAGTGTATAACTCTGCCCAGCAGGTGGCGCTGCAGCTTGGTTTTTTTTTCCCACACACGCCACTAGGCATTTATATAGTAGATGAATGTTGTAACTTGAGAATGAATGTTGTAAGTGAAAGTTTAAATGAGAATGAAAGTGTGACATAAATGCATGCCTGGTTGGGATAAATTAAAGCATTTGTGTTTGAATTCCTGTTGTGCTTGGGATCGATTGGTTAGGCTTTGTTCATGGAGACGTTTGTGCTTTGTTGGTTAAGTGTTGGTCTTGGAAACATTGGTGCTTTATGTGAAATACCATGTGTTAAAATTGGCCAGTGGACATTGTGTGTTAACGGCTGAATAGAGAGCTATTTATGGTGGATTGGCTAAATACTGCTTGTAATGAGTAATGGGTCTGTACTGACTTCACATTGTTTAGTAAGTGATGCCTTGTGGGCCTACAAAGCATGGCAAGTCAGCCATTTTGGATGGTGACTACATTGCATAGAAAGTGATGGATTAGGAAGTGATCAGATCGTTAAATATAACATTTTGTATTGGTGTTATACATAGTTCTGTGTGGTTTTGTGTTGGTTTCAGGAAGTGATCAGATTGTTAGATATGCATAGAAAGTGCAGTTTTCGTTGGCTATGTTGGTTTATGCATAGAAAGTGGAGTAGTTTGAACTGGTTAAAACCATGTGTTTGAAAATGGCCACTGGACTTTGAGTGAGGTATGCATGCTGGTCTATATGGACTCCCCTCCCCCTTCACTACACAATGCATGCACACACACACACACACTACACCTTTAGACAATAGTTAGTCAAAATACACACAATTACATATATATCTATATTACAGGCAATAAGTATGATATATTGCACTAAAATCTATATTGTGTGTACAATATTGTTACGCTGTTTATTGTTCTATAATATAATACAACACACTTTAAACGAAGCTATATCTTGTTGTGATTATTCTTGAAGTCTGTCGATATAAGGGAATATAAGAATGATATTTCTGGGGTTAATTTAGAAATACCTTTTGCGAAGAGTTGGTTGACGGTAATTGTCATATATATAACAGTATTAAATGGTCATACATACATTTGCCAGTATATTAAGAAGATTGCAACCCAAAAGGGTGAAAAAATCCTTTTACACAGCACAATAGTCACTTATTCATTTATTCCTGTCACACTGATTGAAACCCCCTCGTTATAGCTATCCACATGTCCTTATGAATTTCGTTAGCTTCTGTGACTCTGAAACAAAATTTTTAGTCTCAGAACGAACAATAAACTATTCCAACTACAACACCCTCTTCATTTAGTCACCAGGACATGTTCATTTCCGGCATCGGCTGAAAAGACCATGGGGTATATTTACTACACTGCGGGTTATAAAAAGTGGAGATTCTAGTTGTCATTTTGTAGAATGTACTAAATAAATGATAAGTAGAATCTTATTGGTTGCTATAGGCAACATCTCCACTTTTTCAAACCCGCATATTATTAAATATACCCCCATGACTCTGTAAACTCTATGGAGATCGTGATCATGAGTGCATACACACTACATGACCGGAAGGTGATTGGAACAATTATTAAACAGTACGACTAACCAAATGAAATGACAATTGGCATTTTGGACCGATTGACGTTCATCTTGTGATTATACACACTAACGCGCTATGTGTCTGAGTGGTCGTTTATCAGGTGATTGGCCCGATAATCAGCTGAAAATACTCCAGTGTGTACCTAGCCTTAGGAAGGCGTTATCACAAACTTTTAATGCCCATTTAGCGACACTTTATATTCAATGGGAAATACTGCTTTCTGTTGCAGGAGAGCATGCTGCATGCAGCTTTTATTCAGTTGATGGATACAACATTTCCCATTGCATGTTATGTTTCACAGTCTAAGACTCTGAACATTGTAAAGTTTTCTGTGGAAAAAGTGGCATTCAAAGAGCCACCATAGAAGACAAACCTGAAATTGGAGAACATTTAGAAAAATTGCTCATGTTTATACTAAGTAGGGTCAGCAGTTGTGTAAGCTGAGAGCTGACATAATAAATAGTTCTATTGAAAATCTTACGGAAATAGGGCTGAGGACACTTCCTTCTTTTAAATTATAGGATTAAGCAAGATGAGGAGTTACTTATGCACTGAAGGAATGAGCTCTCCAATCAGATGAAAAGTCATTGTGAGGTGAGATATATTGCAACGTTTTAGTTCTTTAAAACTCAAAAAATGAGAATGTGTTTATTTTACATTTCTAAGATTTGATATTTCCACAAGGCATAGATTAATATAGGGCTGTACAAGACCCTGCGCTATATTACTTCATACTGGGACATATATTATCAGCGAATACTCTCCTCAGAGCATCTCTAACATCTACTTACTATCAGGCAGTTCATCATCTGCCTCTTCTGCATTACCCTGTCCTAGCATTAGCCTTTTCAAATTGTCAAATCCTTTGATCACTAATACAAGCACAGCTCATGACGGTTTTAATAAATGCTGTTAGGACCATGCACATAGCATCAGAACCTCCCAGAAATGGGTACACTCTCAACAGAAGTGGCAGAAAATCAGCCAGAGGGTTCAATGGCACAATTTTTAAATTAAGAGTGTTGGGAGGTATGTTATAGTGATTGTCATTGTGGTGAGAAGCAATAGATCTCCCTCCACACCCCCTCCCACCCTCTCCGTTCTGTCAATGTCCACCGCCTCTCTTCCTCACTCATTATCTCCTCACATTCCCTCCTCCAAGACTTCTCCTGTGCTATTCCCCTTCTCTGGAACTTACTTCCTCTCCCAATCAGGCTTTCCACCTCCCTCCAAGGTTTCAAAAGTGTTCTCAAAACCCATTTCTTCATCCAACATTTCTCCTAGCCCACCCCTACTTCTCTCTTCACATTAAGCTATTCCTATTCCTTATTCCTATTCCTTTTGTGTCATCCTGTAAGTCTACTTGTCCCCCATAGATTGTTAGCTTAGAGCAGTACTCTCTTCCATCGTGTCCTACTCATCTCATTACTTAAGCCTCCAGCTGTTATGTGTCTTCCCAGTGGCTCTATGTTCTTGTTAGTTACGCCAATGTCCTGGGTACAGGCTCAGAATGTGCTAATTGGCTCCCCCACCTCTAGATACTGTAAGAGACTTTTCCCCACCGAGCACTGGTCTTGACTATTTGTTTGCTGTGTATTCCATTGTTTTGACTATTTTGTAGTGCATTGTTTTTGCCTGTGTTGTAAAGTTCTGTTTTTGCCTTGCATTGTTTTATTGCATTTTTTATGTATAGCGCTGCTGGCTTTTTGTGGTGCCTTATATGTGAATGATAATAATAAATAATAATAAAAAAAAAATAATAATAATAATACTAATAACAATAATAATAAATCTATATTTCGACAAGCAATGATTCAGCATTTCCTTCTGGAAGATAGGGCAGAAAAACTCATCACTGGCTCATGTATTTTTCTAATACATGTGAAGTACAACATTAGAACAGACCCTGTAATATAGCTCATAGAAAAATCCCCCAGCACACTGTTAAGCCAGCAAAGCAGCTGCCATTTCTACTGTAAAAAAATGCAAATGTATGCTAAGTCACCCGCCACTCCACGGTGCTTTTGCTAATACGATGGTCCCAACTCTAAACAGTGAGAGTCCCATATATTTTGGCCATACATATATGTGTTTTAAAATTGAGAGCTAACTTACCAGGCGGTACTCCAGAAGCCTCCAAATGGCAATAGAGCAACAGCAGTCCCCATACGCTACTGATACCAACATGCCTCTCAAACAAACAATACAGAAATGGAAGTTGCACAATGGCAGCTCCTTTGCTGGCTATAGCAGTGTGCTGGTGGATATTTCTCTGTGTTGTTCCTTTCAGGATAACTCCACCCTTTCAAGCACCTGCTAAGAGCCTATAAATTGATTGAGCAACTTCCATTTCTGTATTGCCTGTAATATAGCTGCAAGCTCGCACATCACTCACTATATTCCTACACATTGGAAAGGATCCATTGAATCACATCACACCTCACTTTACATTAAAACATATTCTTTGTTCAGCTGGTTGTAACTTAAATATGTTTTATTAAGACCGTAAAATGCCGAGCTGTATTATTTTTGGACAGAACCATAGATCATGAACGTAAAGCATTACGACAACCTTACTTACCTAATTAGAAAAATACTTTGACCTTTATATTCATGTACCATTATGTATGTAACTTTCCTGCCAGAATGCTATATGTAACTTATATGTAATCCTGATATACTTAATATGGATGACACTTGGAACTGTCAGATTGAAAAAGAATCCGCTCATTAAAATGTAGCATTACCAATGCAACTCGCTTCTGAAATATTCACAATGTCCATTTTCTTAAAGACATTGGACCTGACTCCGGGTGAGTCGTACGCCTATTTGCGTAGTGTATCTTTCCGTTCTCTTCACACTGCGCATGCTCAAACAGTGAACGTACACATCTGCGGCTATACAGACCTGGGACATATCGCACTTGCAACTCATTATGCCCGAAGAAGCGTAATAGGAAAGGAAAGTGGTTTCTAACTTTGGCAATGTACAGTAAGAGCGTGTTTGAGCAATTGCGCTAAATGATTCTTCAAAGCAATTGCTGCCGCAACATATAAAATAAGTGGTTTATGTACATTAGCAAGTCGGACATAAGCGTCTGAGGGGTGTGTCTGTTGTCAAGTAGATGTAATTGCGGACCTGGAATACGGCGTACATTTGGCTTATATAGGTATACATTTGTCTGCAAATATTACAGTCGCAGCTTACGCTTGTGCATCACTCCGAATCATGCCCATAGTGAGGGACTCACTGAAAAAATGCAGAGATTCAGCATATTCTTCAAAGGCCCACTAAACCCCCAAATTGACATTCTTAGAACTGAATAATGAAATTAAAACACATCATTTAGTGTTAATATGACATTTCACTGATGCTCTTTTAAAAATGATAGTATTACTCCCCCCTCTCCCACTTCGTTACAGATAGATAAAGCCTCTTCCATACTTTAAGACAGTGTCCAGACAGGATCTGATACAGCCTTTTGAATTGATCTGACATCGACAGCCTCTCACCAGTGTATGTGGCCCCATAAGTGTCTGCTTTACCAGCCTACTGGTCCAAGTATAATGGAAAAGTATCTCTAAGATCCCTGCTCATTGTACAACTCCCCCCCCCCCCCAAAACATACAACATTTTAAGATTAAGTTTAATAGAATACAAATTTTTACAGACCCTTGTTAACCATTTTATAAATTTAAAAGTCTTGATCTGAAATCAATGAAATATTTCACCTTGTCTTTGACGAAGCATAGAGTCTGCAGGTCATCGCAAACACTTAGAGATGACTATGAATGTCTTCAACACTCTCCTTCTATTTGGGAAAGTGCAGTTGGTGCCTGTACACTAGAAGCTGCAGTTTGTGACGCCGCCTCATTGTTCCATTCCTGGAAATTTAGCATCCTCTAAGTTTAGGTTGCACCAGCTCCTAATGCCGTTAGCTGCCTTCTTGGCTCCCTCGCTAGGATATAGTGGAGCCAGTGGTTAGAGGCTAATGTAGCCAGCCACTGAAGAAGATCCGCTGCTGAGAAATGGTGTTGAGCTCCGCAAGGTCCTTGCAGATCCATCTCGGGGTGCAGCTTTAGTGTCTCCATGGGCATGACTTCAGCTATTTCTCTCTTCCACGGACCTATGTACTGCTGTCAGATGTTCTTTCTTCTCGCTCACAAGCATCTTCCTCGTCTCCTCCTTCATTGTTAAAGAGAGGAACTAAATATCTTTTATTAGGCACTGAAACCTAGGCTCTGATTTGAACATCCTGCTAGGTGGACATCCTCTAGAGCCCCCTATGCTGCAGTTACTCCTCTCTGGAGTAACTGGACTTCCCTTAAGCTGTAGTCTTTAGACAGCTACCAGGGGATGGGGTTGCTACACCTCCCACTCCACAAGCTTTTTGGAATTGTGCTGGTTTTCAACAACTAGTTGACTAACTACTCTTAATGACACTGCTTGTTTGAGCCAGCTACGTACAAAGTGTGCCTGTAAACTTAAACTGGTTTTCTCAGCTGTAGGAAGCTCATCGCAGCCATCACCAAGCTTCATCGCCGACATGTGGAACTGCACACAAGAATGTACAATTTACATGGGCTACTAGCCCTCCTGCAGTGCTATGTTTAAACAAGTCTTGGGGTTAGTACATCAGCCTGTCCTCTTATCTGTCCACAAGGGTCAGCCTGGACATTTTTGAATTAACTATAGTGGCATGAGGCTGGAATGCCCCTATGTCCACATGCAGCCGGAAGTTAGGGGTATAAGCCCCTTCTTGGCAAAGGCACCACTTAGACTGCATTGGGAGATCAATTGACTTTACTCCCACCTAAAGTTTCTTCCAAGGCATTGTAACCAACATCTGGCACCAGCTTCTACCCATACTTCGCTCCAGTTGGTAGGGAACCAGATCATTTTGATGCAGGAACACTCATAAACACATTAGAACCCCTCTGGACTGTCCAAAATACATAGTAATTTTATATTGTCAGTGCATCATGTTGATGTTATTTGTTTTTTAACTTGTATTTATTTTGTTGAAGTTAAAATGATTTTTCTTTTTAACTGGAGCTGTGTCACTTTGTCAAAATGTGAATACTCCTCAATAATCTAATTGCATTTTACATGGTGTTATAATGTATACCACAAGAGCATGCTTAATATAGTGATGAGTTTCCTATATAAAAACTCCAGTATTCACACTGTAGCTGAGTACAAGCTATTGTCTTTGTTGCCAGCCATTTGAAGGTCTGAGTAGCTGCTTGCAATGTCTAGAGATGAGCGAATCTCCTGCAGTTCAGTCCATGGAATGATTTCAGATTGTTCTATTTTCGACCGAATGACTCACAAATATTTTGTTACTGGTACAATCACAGAAAGCTTTTTAAACTATTTAGCTGTAATAAAGTTGTTTGTAATGCATCTTTTACTCTATTGCCTCTGTATTTTTATTTTTTTCTTTATTAGAACGTTTTATCAAAAAATAACATTTGAGGAAAATTATATTTTTATCACTGCTGCTTCCAAATTATTGTATTCCCAAGAACCTTACATTTAGATTCTTTTTATTCTTCTTTAGCAGTTTCTATCAGTAGATTTAATGACATGCAGTCTTAGCGCAATCTTATATCAAATTTCTTTATTTCTGATGCTGTTTTTATCAGTCTAGGTGCCTTAGATAAAGAATGAATGTATGTGTCCCACTCTGCTGCCAGGGGGCACAAGTATAAACTTTACATCTCTTCGACTCTCTAAGATCACGGTCATTTTGGAGGAACTTGTCTGAAATCGAGAAGGAGATTGTATCTCCTTCTGGAATGCTTATTGACCACATGTAGATCCCTTCATCCTGCGCTAAGGGTCTAATTATCCAATAGGCTGACGAGACTGGAAGGCGCAAGACTTTTGGGAGGGACACAACATTTTTGGGGTGCAAAATTGTGACAGGGAGAGTTATTAACTGAAATTTATTTTAAAATATAAGAGAATAATTATTCTCCAAAGAAAACATGAAAGAAAAATGTAGTAAGGTTTTAATCGTGAAGTCATACCATGGTAAATGCTGAAGACAAGGAGTTATCCTTGGGTGGGCGCTTGAGGATAAGTTAGCAGGAGAGACAAGGACGGCGACAGGTGCAGAAGTGACAGCCACCTCCACATCTTGACCTTCAGTAAAGCTCATTCATGCCTCCGTTCTGCTATACAGCTCTAATTTTACTGAAAACTAAATGATTGTCATAGATTGCTGAGACCCTTTTAAATAGCCAAGTGTGACTGAGTTTTGAAAACACGGAAACATAAAAATTAGTAGAGGGATGGGGGGGCAGAATAGGGGGGCAGAAGGGGGCCAGATTTTAAGTCAAGGCTGAGTTTGTTTTTACCTTCCGCATATTAGCCTCTGCCTGGAAGGTGAGGGGTGCGCTGCAAGCGGATTAGCCTAGGACCTGGACCCTTAATCCGGCCCTGCCTGTGCTGCTGAAGGCTCTTTCGGAGGTAGTCTAAACATTGGTGATCTTGGTGAGGTCATCAACACAGTTCCCTACTATTTTAAAATTTAATAAATGGAGGCGGTATGTAGAAGGGCAAATTTGTAACAAATGTTAAAGTATATAGGGCATAAAAAAGATGAAGAAAGTTTAAAACACTAAAATAAAAATGCAATCTATATAGTATGACGTGTACACATAGATCCAACTGCTAACAAAGTAGACATTTTTTGGTGTCCCTATAATTTTTATAAGTTGCAGAATAAAATGTGTGATATATTTTGAGCGTTGAATTAACTACGCTAAGAGTGAAATTAGTTTCACATTTTTTCCCCTATACATGAGAAAAGATAATTACTCAGATATGGTACCAAAACCTGTGGTGCAGAAAGGGTTACATTTGCATTTATAGATCTTACAAAAAAGGGAGAAAATGACATTTGGAAGATTATGGCTGAAGCTGTTGTATTAGTTATATGTGTGACTGTTGGTAACAGCAATTTCATATAAAGCAACTTGCATTTTAAGGTTTAGGCTTCCTGTAATCATTAATGTCACCATGCACTTTGTCCAGTTGCAATTTTCTTCCCCTCTCCAGCCTTAATCTGAGCTGAAAGTGATTTTTCTGGCTCATTTTAAAGCACATTATCGTGCAGCAGGTATGAATATGTGCTTTGCTAGACCGAGGCTTTTCTGACGGAGTATTAAAACCCAACTGCAAAAGGTCAAAATGCTGTGCATTAAAGTAAAATGACTTGTAATAACTAAATAAAAAAAAAAATCTTTAAGTTGTTGTAGGACATAGAAACATAATTGGATTCTAAAATGTCTTCATGCTTATGTGGGATTAACATACAAATTACATCAGATAGTGTATAAATATCTGTATAAGCATTTAATTGCATTCTGCAAATGTCAAGTTAGAACGCCTAATCATTCACATGTAAATATGAAACATGAAAGTGGGCGACTTTTATAGAGAAAAACTGCTAAAATTGTAACATGGAGATTTTTTACTTGGAAGATGTTTTGCATTCCTTCCAGTTAACCCCTCACAACGTGCTTTGAATGATTATCACCTGTGCTGGACTAGACATTAATGAAAAATACAACAGCCAATAACATTCTGTCATTGTTGACAATGAAAACAAACCCCTGATTGTTTGATACGTACAACAGCACTGTTACCTCTGCTGCAATTATTGCTGAGGCCCTCCAATACGACTATCGATCCTTATGTAACAGATAGGTCATTTAAAAGTTTATTAGTAACAAAGTCTACTATCATCACTGGTTCAAACAGCTTAGAATAAACAAGAACACAATTACTTTAATAAATTATTGACAGATTATTATTATTATTATTATTATTATTATTTTTTTATTAGTTAATTAATTATTAAATTTATAAGGTGCCCAGATTCCGTAGCACCAGATACAGAAACAAATAGCAAACAGATGTGGTAAAACACATAAGTAGCAAAGATGAGTGTAAGTAATGTTATGGGGACGGTGGTGGATAGAATGTTTTGGAGTGGGTAGGATAGGCGAACTTGATAAGGTGAGTGAGCATTTGAAGGACTGAAGGTTGAGGGAGAATCGAGTGAGACAGGGTAGGGAGTTCCAAAGAATGAGGGCAGCACAGCAGAAGTCTTGGAGGTGAGCATAGAAGAAGGCAATGAGAGGTGAATTGAAGCGGAGTGGAGAAGTTTGGGTAGGTATGTACCTTGGTACAAGGTCAGAGATGTAAGGGGACGAAGAGTTGGCAAGGGCATTGTAAGTGAGAATAAGGAGCTTGAACTGAATTCTGAAACTGTTTTTCTTTAAGTGCTGGTATTATCCAAATATGGGGCCTATTTAACATGATTTGCAATCATCTGTCATCGTAATTTACTATTAAATATAAAGCTAATTCTATTGAATCTGTAATAATGAATACTCTGGATTTTGACCAGTAGTCTTTACTGAACTAGGGTCAATTCCATTAATTAACACAGTGGAGAACAAGAAGGTTGCAGAACAGAGATTCAAAGAGCCCTCTCCTGCGATACTCTCCCCATAGGATTGAACAAACTATAATGAGCTAAGATTTTCGAGCTTGATAAATTTGCCCAGACCGCAGTCCCGATTGAGTATTATGGGGTCTATGGTACTATGCGGTACTTTGCCTAATGCAGGAGATATCTTTGATATCTGACATACTTAAAAGTGCCTAAACCATGCGTAAAAAGCCATTTCCACATGGTTTAAGGCTTAATAAATAGACCTCTATGTATATTAAATGTGTTGTGTAAAATTAAATATAATTTAACTGCAATCAGTCCATTCCTTTGACAAATGGAGGCCTCCACCGCTGCTCCCTTTAAACCGAACAATCTGGAGATGATAGTGCTAAAATCTGAAGTTACTAGTAAAAGCCTATAGGGTAGAATTGCACTGAATTACAGATTATCAGGGCAGCCCTTACAAGGATATTCCTAAACTAGTGATTTGTTTGTGCAACTGGTATCAAAGACAAGAAATCCCATCTGGATTTTGTCAGTGACTGTCGGCAATACTTCCATTTTCATCACTTCTTGTTGATGCTGATGCGTTGCACGTGATATGCAACAAATCGCTTCTGCCACTGAAGTCATTGTTGTGATTTGATCTGACAAAGATGAAGTGAACTCTGACACCCTCAGACTGTTACAAATTAAAGTTCTGGTCAATCGACAGTGTAGCTAGTTCCATACAATTCCATATGTTACATAAAATGTGACTTCACAGTATTGGCAAATCACTAAATCAAGGTCGTAGCTTAGCCTTTAACCAGGTTGAATCTCACTCGATTAAAATGTTAACGCTCTCATTTTCAGACTGTTCAGTTTAGAGGTTACATTGGTCTTTGCCGATAGGGATAAAGAGTAATAGTAAACAAAATATTTAACAAAACTGAATTAAGCAGATATGAATTATTTCTAGAGATATAAACTGAAAATAATGTGGTTAAATGCGTTTCAGAGTTTCTTTTGCTTTTGGTGAATTATATTTTGTGAATTAACGTGTTAATTAAATTAATTAGATGATGAGCCCGTTATTAGCTATAACCACCAGCGTTAAGGATTAGCAAATGATTTGGTTCACACATCCAATGTTGCAAAATCAAAGATCATGATTTTCATTGAAAGAATTTTATCATGGACAAATAATTAACAGAACAAATTCAGAATGAAGTTATTAGTGGTGTGCCACAGGGATCAGGATTGAACCCTGATATTTTCAATCTGTTTATTAATGACCTTGGAGAGAGTTTAGAAAGTAAGGTGCGCCTATTTGCTGATGACAATCAGATATGTCGGGTTATTAACACAGAGCAGGATAGAAACTTATCAGAGATGATATTCAATAAAGATACAATCAAGAAAACTGAGCTGTAAAAGACTTGATACTGGTTGACAGAAAACTTACTAGCAGCACAGTGTCAGTTAGCTGCTGTAAAGTCGAATAACATATTGGAAGACATAAACATGGTAATAATTGTATGTGATGCAAACATAGCATTACCATTGTGCAAGTCAATAATTTGACCACATGTTCAAAATATGGTACAGTTTTTGACACCCCACTATATTAAGGACATAGGAGAACTCACGAAGGTTCAGAGGTCTGCAACCTCATTAATAAAATAAACGGAAAGGGTCAATTAAAAAGAGAGGTTAGAAAAACTAGTTTACTTTGGAAAAAAGTCACATAAGAGGTCATCTATCATGTACTGTATATATCCGAGGTCAATACAAAGATTTGTCTAATGACCTGTTCACACACAGAATCATACAGAGGGAATTGGGTCACCTATTATGAATGTATAAAGGGAGATTCCAGCATTGGAAGGGTTCTTTACTGTAAGAGTCTTTAAGCTGTGGAATTCCTCAGCACATGAGGTGGTGGTGGTAACTTCACTAACAAAATCAAAAAAGGATTACACATATTTCATACCAGAAATGATATCTACAGCTCTGATTAATAGAGAACACTGTAGGGGTGATGATCCATGGAATTAATCCATTTGCCATTTTGGGTGTCAGAAGTGTATTTTACCCCCTACTGAGCTAACTTGGCAACTTACTAACAGTTTAGCTATGCAGTCTTGCAAAACTCAAAATATATAAAGTAAATAGAGTAAATCAGTACAAGCAAAGTGAAATAATAGGGGTGTCATACAGTTGTTATGAATGCTAGGACTTTTCCAGCTGGAAAATATGTTAGCATTCATGGGGCTCTATCGCCCCTCTAGTGACACTCTGTAGTAGGAAAACTAAGCTGAGAAAACATTGCCTTCAGTTTAATCACTCCCATATGACATGAGGAGAACGTGTCCCATCCACCTCAATTTGTCACCATGGGAAAGATTGAGAGCTTTGAACATGATCACTTTTTAGCTGGAAAGATGAGGGCATTTAAGGGCCTTTGTGACATTACCATATCAGAGCAATATCTGGTGATTCCCATAGCTTCATTGTCTAGAAATATGTGGAAAAATGGCCTTTCTCTGTGACCATCATTGAGTATGATGGCAAAGAAAAATACTGAGTACACAGCCACTACGAACTGGCAGATAACCACAAGAGCATGAAAGCCCAATGTAGCATGAAAGTGGGAGCCTTCTCAAAACCAGATGAGGAAAGAGTTCAACTAAGACAAACAGTGACGGACAGTTATGGTCAGGGCCGCCATCAGGGGGGTACGGCCTGTGAGGGGCCCGGACAGACTACGGAGACACCGACTGTGCTGCCCCTTTTTTTTCTTACCCTCTCCGTGATGCTGCAACTCTGATTCTGATAGGCTGGGAGCGCACGCCGCACTCCCAGTGTATCAGTGACTGGGAGGCAGAGCTGCAGCATCGCGGAGGAGAAGGTAAGTTAATTAGCTATTATTTTTTTTGAAGGGGGGTGAGGGAGAGACCGGGGGACCTGGGGGACCATAACTGTGGAGGAAGGGGGGAGAGGGAGAGCCTGGGGACCATAATTGTGGAGGGAGGGGGGGGGGAACAGGGAGAGCCTGTGTGACCAGATCTGTGGAGGGAGGGAGGGGGGAAGAGGGGAACATTAACTGTGGAAGGGGGAGAGAGGGGGACCTTAATTGTGGAGGGGGCAGAGGGGGACCTTAACTGTGAAAAGTGGGAAATGGGGTACCTTAATTGTGGATGAGTGGAGAGGGAGAGGGTCCCCACCTTAACTATGATTGGGGGGGAGAGGGGGACCTGAACTGTGGGGGGGAGAGAGGGGGACATTAAATGTGGGGGGGAGGGGAACATTTATTGTGATGATGGGATAGGGGGCGCATGTATGGGGAAGATGGAGGGGTGCACATGTATGGGGAGGGGGGCACATGTGTGGGGAGGGGGGCACATGTGTGGGGAGGGTGGGCCCTGCCAGATTAATTAGTTCTGGGCCCCACAGTTTCTGATGGCAGCCCTGGTTATGGTTGCCAGCAGCTGACTGTCTTAAGAGTACTACAATGTTTTCAGCTTCAATTGTCTCTCTTCATTCCAACCATACCGCACTACCGGAAGCTGCACAAAGATGCCAGTCACCAGTGGCTGCTTTATTATTGTCGGCTGATAACGCTGCTGTCTTATTACTAGCCACACAAATATTCCCCACTAGCTTCAATTGTTTTTCCGCTATCTTATGTATCAAGTGGTCCCTACACCTTTTAGATTGTAAGCTCATTTGGGCAGGGCCAATGGTCAAAGAGAAAATTTAGAAGTGGTGAAATGGAAAATGTAATGGGAATGTAAGTGAATGGAATGTGATAGTGATACAATCAAAGCACAAGGAGAAGTGGCGCTAGGCAAACCACCATATACACCGCCACTTCCTCCTCTGGGCAGCGCCATCTTTATGTTCTGTTTTATGTCATTGTATGTAATTTGTTTGTATCCTGACTCAATGTACAGCGCTGCATAATATGCTGGTGCTTTGATAATGAGGAATACTACTACCACTACTAATGATAAATACAATACATAACAAATTTCCATTGCTCTACTGTGTCTACTACAGGGGAATGTAAATGCTGGACAGTATAGAGGTATATAAAGCTATCGGTACAGATTACAAGTATTTTGTGGCTTCCTCCTGTTTTTTTGCTCTCATATTTTGCTTTCAGATTGGGTCCTCAATAGCATCATACCACATTCCTGGTGATGTCAGACCCACTCACTGCAACTGGATCACAGCCTTAAACCGATGTACTGCATGATGAGGATTATTATATATCAGTAAGATTGATAGGAGGGCTCAGGAAAGGAGTAATGATATTATAGGACACAGAAAGTCTTTTCATTTTCATTGCCCTTTGATACAGCACATCCCACTTCTGCTCTGTAGATTGGATATATGTTTATTCATGGACCAATTTTGTGTCATATCCAAGGACACCACAAATAAACACAGTTGTCTAGATCAAAGGTGTGCAGCCTGTAAGTGGGGACATAAAATGTGATTAAAGGCTATTTTCGTGGGTTCCTTTATTGTCGCATATGCAAAAATCTCCATTGTGAACATCGTCTTTCACGATTCTGGTGCTTAAAGTTCCAGCAAAAAAAAAAACCATTAAGTACCATTGTCCTATATGATAGAAATATTGTGGTAAAGAAACACAGACAAGAAGCTAAAGTATTGCATCTAGTAAAAGTTGTGTGAGGGCTGAATAAACAAATTAATGAGACCAATCTGAGGGTTGAAGAGACCCATTAATGTTGGCTTTAGGCCAGTGGGTGGGTCAATACCTGCATTACTGTATAAACTTATGCTGAGAATTAGCTTCAAAGTAAATACTAGATTTTTTAATGAAATAAAGTAAATAAGAAATTATTTAAGATTCATATTTTTGCTACTAAGCATTCGATATTTTTAATAGGTGCTACATTAATTTGCAAACTACATGTGCTGGGATATTAATAAATAAAATGGTACATGCTTCAGTATACTGAATAGGGAGCCAAAGTGCATGCCTGTGCTTTGTTTTGAAGGATATTTAAGGAAGAGTAAATTAGTCTTGAAGAGCCTGTCAAGTGATCTTGCAGTTAGAGACATCACACACAAAAACATAGTTTCAATTAAAGCCATAACAAGTTGCTATATACAGAAATAAAAGTATAATTGCGGCATATTTTAGTTAAGAACTGCATAATCACGATCTCTGCTAATTCTTTTAAATCTCTGATTTACATAGGGTGCATTTCAGAAGCTTTTTCCCCTTCTATTTAAAATACATTATGGACTTTTTTTGCAAGTCTGTTAATACCAAGCACATATAATTGGAGTAAATGCTGTATTTGAAGGACAAATTTACGTGTAAATTGAATATTTTCTATCAATAAAGCATTGCATGCGACTGCTTTATAAATTTATTATTTTAAGTCTATTAGGTTACTTTGAGAGCTCAGTGTTTGGCTGCACAAATCAGTTCTTGTAGCAGAAGGAATATGTACAAGTTTCTAGCTCAACGGAACAATTGGTTGATGTGGCTAAAATCTCTACTTTGACAAATCGGTTTGAAATTTTAAACCAATGCCGATATTGTGTGTGATGCAGTTTACATGCAAGTTAAATTCAGTGTTCACCATTTCAAATATGGACAAATAAGCTGCTTTACAGAAATAAACCACCATTCTCAACTTTTTATGGTTTTGTTACATCCTTTCAATATGTAAATATAGCTTTTTCGGGCACCTGTAGACAGCAGCTCCCAGTGCCAGCCCTTGATACAAGTTTTTATTAGAGATGAGCAAAGTTGCACTGAAATTTGCTCAAATTGCATTTCACGGAGGGATAGAACATTTTGCAGAGGTACAAAGTTACAGTAATACAATCTTCGAGTTCAAGAATCATTAGAGACCGCATGGTCAAGCATCATTGGCCAGTGTGAGACTGCTCTCTAACCCCTTCTGATCCATTTACGGTGGCTTAGCTGTTAGCACTTCTACCATACAGCACTGGGGTCATGAGTTCAATTCCTGACCATGGCCTTATCTGTGAGGAGTTTGTATGTTCTCCCCGTGTTTGCACGGGTTTCCTCCGGGTGCTCCGGTTTCCTCCCACACTACAAAAACATACTAGTAGGTTAATTGGCTGCTAACAAAATTGACCCTAGTCTGTCTGTGTGTGTTAGGGAATTTAGACTGTAAGCTCCAATGGGGAAGGGAGTGATGTGAGTGAGTTCTCTGTACAGCGCTGCGGAATTAGTGGCGCTATATAAATAAATGGTGATGATGATGATACCCAGGCAATGCTGTGCATTCTATTGCTAATTGCATGCAGCTCACCCTTATTAAAGTAATTCTATCGTTTTCAAATAAGCATTGCCCAAGCGATTGTATTGTTTTCTAACGCACAAAGTGATTTATTTTAGCAGATGTAAATAGTCAACAATTCAATACATTATTATATTATGATACAGTACAGTACAGCCAATACCAAAAGTTACATACATACCGCGCTCTTATCGCATGCGCCGCTGCGCTAACCACGGGCCCCTCTGGACAGTGATTCACCTTTGAATACTGTGATCAGTGAAGACTGAGAGAGTCGTGGGGGTGCAGCTATGATTATATATGCAGTCAGTGTTATAGAGTGAACAATAGAGATGACGTAGCTTGCTTCTATAGGTCCAGACAAGGGTGGTTCCAGGGTAAACAAGTCATAGGCTGATTCAATCTAAGGAATCCAAAGGTGGAGGTCGTCTCTCCAGGGGATGTGCTCCAGTTACAATGAATTCATTAGCATTTCACATTCTGATATCACTCTGGCTATTTATTCCCTAACATCAATAACTAGAGTATGCAATATGCGATCTCTTCGGCGATGGAACCGGACATCTGCTGATGAATAGGGGATTAGTATGATATCAGACATGAAACATTTCCCATAACCTGAACCTTAGATAACACTAAAGTGTACATATAATCATAATATATAAACTTATAATAAACCAAATACTGTCTGCTCATAAATTACTGTGTAATGGATCCAATATGAATATGAATTACATAAATAACTAAATGTTGTCATGCGAGTGTGTACGTGCGTATTTTACCGTGCGATCGCCGTATGCCACGTGTAGCGTGGCATACTGAGTGCAATCGGGCAATAAAACAATATTAACCAATATACTTTTGTTCATCCAATTATACGACGTCGTCACCCTTCACAAGGAGAGCAGTGTGAAGCTGGACATTCCTCCCAATTGTCCTTCCAGTAAGGACTAAGTCCTGATTCAGAGCCGTAACGTAGAATGAGCGGGGCTAGAAGGAAAACTGTCACCCCCTAGCCCTTAATTTTTACCAAATTAACCTAAAATATTCATAAGCTGCGCCCCTTTCAGCGCTGCACCCTGGGCGGTCGCCCCTATTGCACAGCCCTAGTTATGGCCCTGTCCTGGTTGACCAAGACAGTAAACCAAAATGGGGACATTCCCACCAGAATCAGGACGGTTGGCAGACTGTCCTACTCTCTCCTAGCTGCCCCTGCTGTTTTCACTACTTGCTGCTGGTCATGTCTTAATCACAGTTGATGTTTGTCTGGATCTCGTAAAGTTGGGGTCCTGTTTGGAATAAAAGGATAGGTACATAAAATAAGGATAGATTAGCAATGAGTGAACCCTCTATGCCTCCCTCCCCAAAACCAGCCCTGACATTAAATCAATAGCAGCCACATTTAATACATAGACCTAATTCCCCCGCAAACAGCCCCAATATTAAAAAAAAATAGTATTTACATTTAATAAATAGGCCTCCTTCTCTGTAAATTCAGCCCCACATTCAATAATTAGCTCTCAAACCAAACCAGCATTAACTTTATAGTCCCATCACCCCACCTTAAATTAGTAGGCACTACCATTACTATGAAATTAAACAGCCCCCCACCAATAAATTAATATCTCATACTGTTGAAGGACTAGTCCTCACCCTCATCACAAAACTAATAGCCCACACACCCCTGTCCATATCCTGCCCCCACACTTAGCTTCTTCACTGCCCCTCTAAAATCTTGTTTACGCTGGAAGGGCCGAAAATGCAGGACATGGCACTACAGAACAGGATATAACACACATAGTATAACTGGGCACAGCACAGAGCCTGGTCAAATTAATCACATAGTTCATAGTTTGGATGCTTTCTCACATTTAAGGGTGTATAGCAACATCCATATCCAATACTTAGCTGTTTTACTGAGCGACAGAGACATTTTAATTTTGATCCTAAGACAGAGACATTTTAAGAGCTACATTTTTTAAACTTGAGACTTTCCATCGAAATTAGGCATAGTTGACAACAATGATATAGATAACCTGTGAATAAATAGTTTAACATTGCTTTATTTGCAAAATATCCCATTTGCAGAGTTATACATAGGATTGTGTAATGAGGGACACAGACAAGACAGATTGGCATAGGCACAATATGATAGTGGAAAAATGAAGGAGGGGACAAAGTTTAAAAATTGTTTTACAATCAATTAACTGCAACTGGGTATTTGCAAAGTAACTAGTAATAGGATTTTACAATGAGATTGTACAATGAAGGTGTAATTATTATACAGCGCATCGCCTACAGAAATGTTGCACACTACATAATGAACTATAATTGTCATAGATTTGCATGACATAGCGGGATTCAAAAGTGGACAAGCGTAGGGAAAGGTAATGTGGCTTAAAATTATCTACGGGTGTGTAACTGCAAAACTCAGTGACCGTGAAAATTCCTTGTTGAATCTCTGACCATTTGGATTTTGTTAACAAAAACAACTATCATTTACCACCTCTCAATGGCAGCATTTCCAATTGGAATTAAAGCTGTTTTACAAGCAAAGATTTGATCAATACCACTAAAAGGGTTGTAAAACTTCTACCGCTAAAAGGGTTGTGGGTGCTTTGGCTAAATTGGACGTTCAACGCTAACTATTCCAGGAACAGTGACTCAGCGTCTATAGGTGTCAGTACTCATATAGCGACTTACCCAACAATATCAGGAACAATAAAAATTATAATAGGATAAAACACGGTGGTCTCTTAGCCATTATTAGCTATCATGATTCTACACTTGTATTCTGTAGCTGTATACTATTTAAAGTATTGTATTATATATGTACAATTCTACATTACCTTAAACAAATGTGATTAGAACATATTATAGGTCCGGTTTAAACATTAAAAATTAATAAAATAATTGTATTAATTGTTTTGTTGTTTTACCATACGTGTGTTGTTTGCTACTGCCATGTTACAAATACTCTGATTTGTTAAGGAAAAAATATTTCATACAAATCTTTTAGAAGAGCAGGCTAATAACATATTTGATTTTAATGAAATTGTTCACATCTGAAGTGTCTGCTGAACTGACCCGAATAAGTGTCACGGGCACTAATAGAGGACTCATTTTTCTGCAAGATATTGGCACAGACTCACTTGAGGCTGGATGTCTAATGAGTGTCCAGATTACACCAGAGAGCATTGCAAAAATTTAATAGACTTCACTGTGAAATAACCAAAGGTCGGAGCAGCCTGGCTTTCCACACTAGGCTGCAGCTGACAAGAAAAAGACCAAGCAACAGTTGAAAAGCAACAGTTATAGTTGGGAACAAGACAGGGGTCAGGACCGGAAGTTCATCATCATCATCAGTTATTTATATAGCGCCACTAATGCAGCAGCACTGTACAGAGAACTCACTCACATCAGTCCCTGCCCCATTGGAGCTTACAGTCTATGTTCCCTAACATACACACACAGACCGAGAGAGAGAGAGACTAGGATCAATTTTGATAGCAGCCAATTAACCTACCAGTATGTTTTTGGAGTGTGGGAGGAAACCGGAGCACCCGGAGGAAACCCAGGATACACACAGGGGGAACATACAAACTCCACACAGATAAGGCCATGGTCAGGAATCGAACTTATGACCCCAGTGCTGTGAGGCAGACGTGCTATCCACTGAGCCCCTGTGCTCTTAATCTAGATAAAACCATAAGTCAAGGTCAAAAGCAGCCAGGAGTGGACATGAAACAAACAGGGTAGATAATAAATAGTCAAAATAGCCATCAAAATCTAGCATGGGAAAGTTGTGAAACAAGAAAAATAAAATTCTGGAAACAGAAGCACAAAATGACATGTTGTTCAGCCATAGGAGAGAGTGTACTGAGCCAACTCTGTATTCCAGCTCAGAATGATGCCCGCAGGCGAGACCACAATGTGTGTTCAAATGAAGTGGAGAGAGGAAGCACAGTCAGGTGCTCGAGCACAGGTTGGTATTGGGCTTGGGGAAGTCATATAATCAATTCTATTGAGAGTGGCATGATAAAGTAACCCTGTCTAGTGTGTGTTTGTATGAAGCACTAGGAATTCTGTTTTCCATCACTCTGAAAAATTTTGAGTCAATATTTGTGAAGTGCAGCAACATTTTGTTAAAACTTCTGCTGGCAAATTGTGATCTGTTATGACTCGCACTGATTTGCTGGATCACAGCTCTGATCCGCCCACCCAATTCTTAGCCATCAACAATCTCTGTGAGAGCAGCTGACAGCACAATACAGCAAGTAGAAGTTAGGAAGAGTGGTTAAAAGTATAAAATGTAGAGGCTTTTTTAAGTTTATCTTGTATAGTGTGTAAAACTGCCTTTAAAAATACTAGATAATTTGTATCTAAGTTCTGCACAAGCCAATAATTCAAAGAATTATTTATATTAAATGTTCCTAGAGCTGTCATTTTGGCTAAGTTTGTTTCTAGGGAGAGTGCTCTAGGATGTTTCCTGCTGTACTTTCTTCTGTCTCTTTACCATATTATTATTATTATTATTATTATTATTATTATTATTATTATTATGTAAGACTGTACAGTGCTCCACAATGCCAGACAGTGGGAAAACATACATAAAAAACAGGGACACACAAGGGAGACAAAATAAATGCAGATATGAAAACATAGAGTAGGGAGAGCCTTGCTCATGAGTTTACAATCTAATGGTCCTTTTGCCACATAAAATGCATTCAGTTAGTAATTAATTAATGGTGTTTCTTTCACTATCAAAGAAGGTATACTAGTCGATGTCTACAGAAGTTAACAAGTCTGGTCAGTTATGCGAACTTATATTTTGTAACAGTTTATATTTAGACGCTATCCTTCTGCTTACAATTAGTATATGATATATAATGTTGCAAGTTGTTCCTTGACCTAGATGCCTTTCACAAATATCTGGTAAAGCACAACACATTGAGATGACTTCCAGAGAAGATACCTAAGTAGCTGCGTAATTGCAAATGTATAGTGACGTATTTTGTAGCATAATACATTTCTTTAAAAAATGTTGGTTAATTGCCATCATTTTCTTTACTTGTCAATTAACTAATGCAATGGCCCAAACAGCTAAGTCTCAGTCACTTTGATGTGAAATCCATGCTTTTCAACATATGGAGGGACTGAGCTCAATGTCCTCCTGCTTTTACAGTTCCACAAAGAAAGTACAGCCTACGATTTCATGGCGAAAAGGGAGCAGAAGGGGTGTTTGCACATAATCAAATTACAGTAAGGGCGTGCCAAGCTCAAGCACACGCAGCAGCGCTCCAGTCAAGCTTAGTGAATCTCTAAGGTACATGTTTTTCAGTCGTATCACTTGCACCAACTATAGGTCAGGTGTAAATGCCGAGTGATAGTGGTGACGGCTGTGTATGAATGCTAGAACATGTGTTTGCAAAACAAGAGCCACTGTAAAAATGCATTTTATGTCCAGCAGATATTAATAACATTGTGATCAGGGCTGGATTAACCATAGGGCTAACTGGGCTACAGCCCAGGGGCCTATGGCATCCAGGGGGCCCTTTAAAGTGCTCAGCAGCAGTATTGATCGGTCAGGGGTGGGGGCGCCCCCGGCGCGATCAGTGCTGCTGAGCACTTTCACTGCGGTCCTTCTCCGGCGCGCTGTAGTCTCCTTACTGAGGAGATCTCGTGAGAAGGAGGTAAGTGCCAAGGGGGCGCGGGCAGCTTGGATCAGGGGGGGGGGGTGCGTGGGCAGCTCGGATCACTGGGGGGGGGGCGCGGGCAGCTCGGATCACGGGGGGGCTCTCACGGGGGAATGGAGGCCCCCTTAGCCCAGGGGCCTCCATTCCCTTAATCCAGCCCTGATTGTGATAAATGTATTTCATGGGTGCACAGAAAAAATGTGACTTTTGTGTCAAAATGTTTTTGAGTAATCTTTCAATTTGAAATTTATTGGTTCGAAGTCACAGAATTATGTGAATGCTTTTTAATTGTTCATATTAATTACTAATATAAAGCATGTAAAACTTTATATATATATATATATATATATATATTAGAGATGGGCGGGTCCGGTTCTCCGAGAACCGAACCCACCCGAACTTTGGGTATCCGAGTACCGAGCTGAGCAGCTCGGTACTCTCCCGCCCATTCCGAATCCAAATCGAGGCCGAACGTCATTGTGACGTCGTCGGATCTCGGGACTCGGTTCTCGCGATACTTCAACTTTATAAATACACGCCTCCACAGCAATCCATCGCCATTTGACAGAGGGAGAGAGCAGGGTGTAGTCATAGGCTAATTAGAGCAGGGACAGAGAATACCATATTGTTCTTGCAATTGCTCTAACCAAAATCGCTAGTGCAGAGAGGAGGATAGAGGTTTATTATTTTTTCTTCATATTTGGCACTCCCCAGCGCTTTTGGGGTGTCCCCCATAATTGTGCATTAATATTTCTGGCTGTCAAAAGTCATATCTGTCAGCATTATCTACTAAATAATTTGTAGCACACCTCAGTGTTTTTGGGGTGTCCTCCCTAATTGTGCATTAATATTTCTGGCTGTCAAAAGTCATATCTGTCAGCAGTATCTACTCAATAATTTTTAGCACTCCTCAGTGTTTTTGGGGTGTCCTCCCTAATTGTGCATTAATATTTCTGGCTGTCAAAAGTCATATCTGTCAGCAGTATCTACTCAATAATTTGTAGCACTCCTCAGTGTTTTTGGGGTGTCCTCCCTAATTGTGCATTAATATTTCTGGCTGTCAAAAGTCATATCTGTCAGCAGTATCTACTCAATAATTTTTAGCACTCCTCAGTGTTTTTGGGGTGTCCTCCCTAATTGTGCATTAATATTTCTGGCTGTCAAAAGTCATATCTGTCAGCAGTATCTACTCAATAATTTTTAGCACTCCTCAGTGTTTTTGGGGTGTCCTCCCTAATTGTGCATTAATATTTCTGGCTGTCAAAAGTCATATCTGTCAGCAGTATCTACTCAATAATTTGTAGCACTCCTCAGTGTTTTTGGGGTGTCCTCCCTAATTGTGCATTAATATTTCTGGCTGTCAAAAGTCATATCTGTCAGCAGTATCTACTCAATAATTTTTAGCACTCCTCAGTGTTTTTGGGGTGTCCTCCCTAATTGTGCATTAATATTTCTGGCTGTCAAAAGTCATATCTGTCAGCAGTATCTACTCAATAATTTTTAGCACTCCTCAGTGTTTTTGGGGTGTCCTCCCTAATTGTGCATTAATATTTCTGGCTGTCAAAAGTCATATCTGTCAGCAGTATCTACTCAATAATTTGTAGCACTCCTCAGTGTTTTTGGGGTGTCCTCCCTAATTGTGCATTAATATTTCTGGCTGTCAAAAGTCATATCTGTCAGCAGTATCTACTCAATAATTTTTAGCACTCCTCAGTGTTTTTGGGGTGTCCTCCCTAATTGTGCATTAATATTTCTGGCTGTCAAAAGTCATATCTGTCAGCAGTATCTACTCAATAATTTGTAGCACTCCTCAGTGTTTTTGGGGTGTCCTCCCTAATTGTGCATTAATATTTCTGGCTGTCAAAAGTCATATCTGTCAGCAGTATCTACTCAATAATTTTTAGCACTCCTCAGTGTTTTTGGGGTGTCCTCCCTAATTGTGCATTAATATTTCTGGCTGTCAAAAGTCATATCTGTCAGCAGTATCTACTCAATAATTTTTAGCACTCCTCAGTGGTTTGCGCTCAGAATGGATTCAAAGCAGTCCACATATGATCTAAATGAGCAACCAGGTTCTGTCACCAGTCCTGATGTTAGTGTTCCCAGTACGTCATCTGGCCAAGGCGATGTCAAACAACAGAGTGTTTTCAAATTAGTGCAAAAAACAAAAACCAAAAAAAAATTTACTGTATTGAAGCGAAAAAGAAGTGTAACTGAGCAAAAGTTAAGTGACGATAAAAAAAAAATTGCAAGCATGCCATTCTACACACGCAGTGGCAAAGAGAGAATGAGGCCTTCACCTTTGGCTATTAGTGGCAGATCCCAAAAAGTTACCCAGGCTACAATTGGTGCACAACTACTGTTACGCGTCAAAGCTGAGCTGCAAGATACCAGTGAGGCATTACAGGAGAATATTTGCTCTGATTCACAAATGACAACAATCCCTGTGGAGAGTCCATCCAACAGTGGGATGTCTAATCGTGAGCATTCTGCTGATGTGTGCCTTAATAGCCCGAGTGTAGCCGGTGATACCCAAATTGAGGATGCCACTTTGGAATTAGAAGAGGATGAGGGGGAGATTTGTGTAGGCGACGAGGGCGCTAATGAGGATGTTGATGAGGATGAGGTTGTTTGTGTAAGTCCTGCACCAGTGGCAGCAGTTCTGGCACGTGACAAGAAAAAGGCCATTGTCATGCCTGGGCATAAAACAAAAAAATCCACTTCTTATGTGTGGAATTATTTCTACCCAAATCCAGACAACAATTGTATAGCCATTTGTAGTGTATGTGAAGCCACAGTCAGTCGAGGGAGGGACCTTAACCATCTTGGAACCTCGTCTATGTTACGCCATTTAACGAGAGTTCATGGCAAAGTGTTGGGAAAAGCTGAAAGTTCTTCCCAAAAGAATACAAGCACTCCCTCATCAGCTAAGACCCTCCGCTCACCGACATACCGACGGCTACAAAATACACCCACCACACCATCCTCATCAATATCCTCAGTAGCGCTCGGAGTTAGCCCGGCATCCCACTTAAGGCTGGATGACTCCGGCACTATTATTGATTCCTCTGAAGAAAGCGTTAGTCCTGCTGCTGCTGTTGCTGCTGCTGGGGGTGAATCGTCATCCCAGAGGCAGGTGAATAAAATGAGCAGTCCTACATTTCAGCAATTAACTGTGAAACAATCATTTGCGAGGGGAAGCAAATATGACAGCAGTCACCCAGTCGCCAAGCGAATCACAGACGCCATGGCTGCAATGTTAGTGTTAGATCTGCGTCCAATCTCCACAATAAACGCAGCTGGTTTTTCACAGTTAATTGAGGTTTTGTGTCCGCGTTACAGAATTCCATCGCGACACCATTTCTCCCGTAAAGCTATTCCACAACTATACCAAAAAGTGTGTAAAAATGTAGAGATTGCGCTGAAAAATGCCATTCTGCCCACTGTTCACTTAACCACAGATATGTGGACAAGTGGAAGTGGCCAAACCAAAGACTATATGACTGTGACAGCCCACTGGGTTGGTCATTCACCTTCACCAGCAGGAACAGCAGCAGCATGTACACCACTACGTAACATTTGTCACAGGCAGGCCACTCTTTGTATCACCGGCTTCACTAACAGGCATACGGCTGACAATTTGTTACGCAAACTGAGAGATGTGATTGATGCATGGCTTATACCACTCGGACTCTCCCCAGGGTATGTCATTTCAGATAACGCCAACAATATAGTGCGAGCATTACAGCTGGGTGATTTCCAACATATTCCCTGTTTTGCTCACACCATCAACTTGGTGGTGCAGAGCTTCCTACGAAATAACCGTGAGGTGCAGGAGATGCTTTCGGTGGCCCGTAAAATTTCAGGCCATTTCAGGCATTCAGCCACAGCATGTAGGAGATTACAGCAGCTCCAAGAGCAGTTTAACTTGCCCTGCCACCAACTTAAGCAAGAGGTGGTAACTCGGTGGAATTCCACCCTGTACATGCTTCAGAGGATGGAGGAACAGCGCAAAGCCATCCAAGCATATTGCACAAGTCATGACATTGGGAAAGGAGGGGGGATGTATTTCACTCTTGCACAGTGGGGAATCCTTTCAGTGCTGTGCAAGGTGCTGAAACCATTTGAAGTTGTGACATGTGAGGTCAGTGCAGACTCTGCTAGTTTGAGCCAAGTCATTCCTTTAATTAGACTATTGGAAAAGCAGCTTGAGAAAATGAAGGAGGAGCTGAAAGCAAGCAATTCAGCAAAGTATGTTGGCCTTGTCGATCAAGTACTTAATTCGCTTCACAATGATCCTCGAGTTATTAAGATCTTGAACTCGGATCAGTACGTTTTGGCCACTGTGCTTGATCCAAGGTTTAAAACCTACATTGAGTCTTTACTTGTAAATGAGCGAGATGTGAACTTTTGCAAGGAGCTATTGCTCAGCAAGTTGGCCGCTGAACTGGGCCTCGGCTTGACGACGTGTCCTCCTTCACTTTCTCAAGCTGTTGCTCGTAAAAAATTAAATTTCCAAAAAAGAAGCAGGGAAGACACAGGGGGCAGACGAGAACAATTTAACATCTGGGCTGGTTTGAAGGATTTTTCAAAAAAAAGTGTCACTTTGCCCATAAGTCCATCCAATATGAGTATAAACATGCAAAGGATGGTGGAGGATTACTTTCAAGAGGTAGTTGATATGGAAATGTCAGACAGTCCCTTTCCTTACTGGGAAGAAAAGCAAGCCATTTGGAAACCCATGTACAAACTTGCTTTGCAATACCTAAGCTGCCCACCCTCCAGTGTGTACTCTGAACGAGTGTTCAGCACAGCAGGGAACTTAGTCAGTGATCGCCGTAGAAGGTTACTTCCCAAAAATGTGGAGAAAATGATGTTTATAAAAATGAACTACATCTTCCACGAGGAAGGCCTTCACCATCCAAGACATCCAAGCACTGACTGTTCTCTAATGGCGGATTCAAGCGGCGATGAATTGATAGTCTGTGATGATGACGTACACACTGATGAGGGTGAGGATGAAGCTGAAGATGATGCCGATAACATCTTTTTAAAACTTTCTATGTAAGTGTAGGGTGCAATCTACCCCCAAAGAGGAAAGGGACTTGTGGCATTTCCATATCACATACCATCTTGAAAGGCTGCTGTTAGGGCAATTTATCCTTAAGGGTAGGGTGTCATAGACAGAGTGACCCTAAACTGGCTTTGTCCATTTTTCATAATATTGTACAGTCTATAATGGCTGAATTTTTTAGTATTTTATACAAGTGGAGGGGGGCCTAGAGAGACAGAAACCAAACTGGCTTTCTCCATGTCAATTAATATTGTACAGTCTATAATGGCTGAATTTTTTGGTATTTTATACAAGTGGAGGGGGGCCTAGAGAGACAGAGTGACCCCAAACTGTCTTTCTCCATGTCAATTAATATTGTACAGTCTATAATGGCTGAATTTTTTAGTATTTTATACAAGTGGAGGGGGGACTAGAGAGACAGAAACCAAACTGGCTTTCTCCATGTCAATTAATATTGTACAGTCTATAATGGCTGAATTTTTTGGTATTTTATACAAGTGGAGGGGGGCCTAGAGAGACAGAGTGACCCCAAACTGTCTTTCTCCATGTCAATTAATATTGTACAGTCTATAATGGCTGAATTTTTTAGTATTTTATACAAGTGGAGGGGGGCCTAGAGAGACAGAGTGACCCCAAACTGTCTTTCTCCATGTCAATTAATATTGTACAGTCTATAATGGCTGAATTTTTTAGTATTTTATACAAGTGGAGGGGGGCCTAGAGAGACAGAAACCAAACTGTCTTTCTCCATGTCAATTAATATTGTACAGTCTATAATGGCTGAATTTTTTGGTATTTTATACAAGTGGAGGGGGGCCTAGAGAGACAGAGTGACCCCAAACTGTCTTTCTCCATGTCAATTAATATTGTACAGTCTATAATGGCTGAATTTTTTAGTATTTTATACAAGTGGAGGGGGGGCTAGAGAGACAGAAACCAAACTGGCTTTCTCCATGTCAATTAATATTGTACAGTCTATAATGGCTGAATTTTTGGGTATTTTATACAAGTGGAGGGGGGCCTAGAGAGACAGAAACCAAACTGGCTTTCTCCATGTCAATTAATATTGTACAGTCTATAATGGCTGAATTTTTTGGTATTTTATACAAGTGGAGGGGGGCCTTGAGAGACAGAAAGCAAACTGGCTTTTTCCATTTCTTTACATATTTAACTATAAGTGTAGGGTGTAATATACATTCAAAGACGATGGCTGCATTGCCAATATGCATAGATGGAGAGGAAGACAATCTGTTTTGTGTGTAGAATAGGCCTACCAACGAAGAATTAAACTGTTTTTTTGGATGATTTATTACCTCAACAATTAGATTACTTATCTCTAAAACAGTTGGAGCACTAAATTGGGTTATTTTAGGCACAAAAACATGTATTTTCCAACAAAATAGCAAAACAAAACCAAACAAAACCAAAACCAAAACCAAAACACGCAATGGCGGTTTTGCAAAACCAAAACCAAAACCAAAACACGACGGTAATCCAGATCCAAAACCGAATCCAAAACCAAAACACGGGGGTCAGTGACCATCTCTAATATATATATATATATATATACATATGTATTGCACAAACTTAACTGTATGGTCTTTCAATATATAGGTGACAATGTTATTAAGAGATTCCTTGTGTAACCACAATGGAAAAAGAGTGAACATATTGATATTATCGGCTTTCTTTACTTTCACAAAATAAAGGCAAAAATATTGTCTCGGTGTATTATAGATGACTACAAGCTGGAGCTCAGAATATTAACAGAAACCTTGTACAGTTAGCAATTATAAACAATCCGGTATTTATTCCCCATCGAATAAAGACAGCAGATTGCAATTGTTTCAGCTTCCTGTCATGTGATCAATAAAATCCTTCACCTCCTTTCGAGTAAATGCTAAGGAACAAGAAAATTAAAGCTGCGTGGAAATCAATATCTGCAAGATTCATTACTAAAACAACGTTTTAATCTTAAATTAGGATCTTCGTTAGGTAATGGTGCTTATTTTTTCCCCTATTCATTATATATAGTGTTATTGTCACATTGCAGCAATGTTGTTGTGTTATTTAATCATGTAACAAGGATTATTCAGTCTTATTACCATGCATATTATCCACTTTTATGGAGTATACCCTAATGGTTTGTTTTGAAAATATAACCCCAGTCATATCTGTAAGCATTTTGTATAAATATAGTAGTATATATCTCTGATAGACTATATATAGCATCTGCTGTCTCTGGGCGAGGGGCAGGTCCTCTGTTTATGGTTTATGACTGTTAAAATGGGATTTCATTGCCAAGACAATGGGGCTATGGTCGGGCCATTGAAAAAGGACTCAGTACGGATGAACGGCGGAGGATTACAGAAGATTTAGGACAGGAAAGGGCTATATACAGTCTACTAGGGAGCACATATGGAAAAGCACATCTACAGATAGGATGGGGAAATATTCATAAAATAGACCATTATTATCTTTTTTACAACTTTAACTCTAATAGCCTTTACACAATAGGGCCTGATTAAGGCTGCAACACCCAGGGGTCGAAGAAGGGGTGGATATGGTGGTATGCCACACCGCCACTTCTCCTACTGCCTTCATTGTAACACTATCACATTCCAGTCACTTACATTTCCACTACATTTTTCATACCGCCACTTCTAATTTTCAACTTCGACCACAGACTATACACCTAGCTCCTCCCAATGTTAACGTTCGTATTCAGGAACAAACAAAATATACTGCACATGCACAATAACCAATTAATGCACATAGGAAGCTTTATGTTGACGTTCAGCAATTATCTGGAACTCATTAATGAATATTCAGGTGCATTCTCCAACATTTGCATTTAGGCAGACTTCGCCGCTCATTCTTACCTGTTCCTGCGGCTTAGACTACCTGCTGTTCTCTCTTGCTTGTTCTTGCAGATTTGTTGTACTTTGGCTGGCTTATAGAAAGTTGTGGTCAATAATTGCATTATAGTACAAAATGTTAACAAAACCTGAATGATTAGGCGTCTTAGTTCAAACACAACAGTCCACTATCGACAGATAAAAGTACCGCATAGCACAGGCATATATAGACATTAAAATACATGAAAAATTGTGGTCAAAATGCTATAATCAAATACAAATATCTACCAGCCCCATCTGACTAGTATTTATCATTCTAGCGAACACAGAAATAGGGGAGGGCTGACAAATTTTAGCCCGGGGGGGGCAAGACTCGACTCAGCGGCCTATTCGGAACATTTTAAGGGACAAAAAAATGCAGGTGGCCCGGTGACCCAGCCCAAAGTAGCCCACTATGGGACCGGTCCGGGGGGCAGGTGCCCCCCGGCTCGGCCTGTCCCTGCACAGAGACCACAGAGAGCATCCTTGTAACTGTCACACAATACAGAGAACATACTTGTGACTGCCACATAATACTGATGTCATGCCTCCCCACCAAAGCTGATCTTTTTTTAAGTGCTCCCTCAGCCATTTCATCAGCCTAAGAGCCTATTCGAATGCTATTAACTGCCTGTCAGTGTGGCCACTGATGGTTCTTAGAATAGATTTATCAAAAATTCTTAAAGGTAAAATTGGAGGTGTTGCCCAAAGCAACCAATCAGAATCTAGCTATCATTTCATTGCATGTACTAGATAAATGTTAGCTTAAATCTGATTGGTTGCTATGGGCAATACCTCCACTTTTGGTTTTTAGAAGGTCTGATGAATCTACCCTTTATTTTGGCTTTGTGAGATGTGCTTGTCTTGTGAGACGAGGCTAAGAACCACGACCGCACTGACAGGCAGATAACAGAAATCGGATTTGTTGCCAGGATGTCTCTCTGTATTTGTGACCGTCGGTGCCTCCCAACCTCAATGATTCCAGCAAACCTCCACCACGATATTAAAAGAAAACAGCCACCTCAGGCTTTTTCTGTGTCTCTCATAATGTTCAGAGGTCCTTCTCATGTAAATTGTTGTCCAGAACTGCCTTATATAACTTAGCTTACTACACTTAGAATCTATAATTGTATTTGGATATGCACCTCTATGTCGCTGCCTCGAACACCCAGGATTAAAGGTGCTAAAACAGATATCAGCCATCCCTACATTAGCAATAGACACTAGCATTAGCATGATGGAACAAAAAATAATAAGAAATGTTCAGGGCCAATCATCAAAAAATATAAGATCCTTTACATATAGGGATGGACGGTCCCTATTGTTAGCATTCTGAAGCTGTGTTTCACAATGACGTTAAACTAGAACAGCACATTGAAACACAGGTGCCAAGTGCCCGTGTGTAGGAGATATAAATGAGAACTGTTGATGTACTTAGAAGAGAGGGTGGAATGATAGATCAGCCAATATGTAGATCCAAACAGCTGAAGACTTTTGTTTCCAAATTCATGAACAGTGGGCATTCGCGTTTCAGAGTATAGTAGAGTTCCTGAAAGTTATGTGAATATATTTGTTGTTGTTACCAGCAGCTGTTTTATACAAAGCAATTTTTTTCTTTAGGGTCAGTTGTTATTTGAATGTCGTTGTCTGGAGCTATGCATGGAGAGGGGAGTCCCTACAGTTTGTACACGGTCATCAAGAGACGTGCTTGCATTAGCTGGTGATAGACGTTGCACAGTGGAAGGCTGTTAGAGTTTTGCAAAGTGAAATTGTTATTTCAGCAGATTTGCCAGAATCTGCACAACAGTTTGAAAAGCCCTAATGGCTTTTATAGTTGTAGAGATTCTTTCCGATAGTGATTACAGCTCAGTGTCTTGCGATGGAAAGAGCTGTTTGATTGAGCAGAACTTCCTATCCACCAAATTAAATCTGATAAATCAGTGGCGAGAGAAAGGAAAGGGTGAGCACGCATGGACCATGGGATGTCTAACCAACATGGAGAATGGAAATTAAATCCTTAATAGAGCAGAGAGGCTTCATCTTATGATGTTCAGAGTCGGAAATTGTTGGTATTTAAAAACAATAACAAAGAACATTGATGAAAAACATTGTAAATCATTAAGTAAAAATGCAAAGGGTCACATTTATTTTGCATCAGAAAAAGTACAAATATAAATGATTGCAAATGTACATAAATATAAATATTAGCGTACAATTAATGAAAGGATCAAAGGGACATGAGGATATAAAGTTCTAACGAAAGAGCTCACAATTTAAATGTAAAGGGCCTTATATAGAGTTGGATGTAATTTCCGTCTAAAGCGCAAGCGAAAATTGTAACCGAAAAAAACCCCCAAATGCTACGTGGTAGAACGTATGCATCTCAACTTTTTGTCATCATTATCAGTTCATATATTACACCAGGGGTAAAGCACCCACAACAGATATGATGTTTCCTGACAGAAGTATTGGCATCGGCGTCCAAGTCTACATTTACCCCTTTCTCTACTTGGCCTACACTTGCACAGGCCTTGACTCCTCCGATCCACCCCTATAAACATGAGAAGTCATATACACAAGATTAGACTGACATACGCACACAAGCATAAGTTTTTTTTGTGAGCATGTGCAGTAGTGAAAATTGGATTTTACACTAGGCAAATGGACTTGCATCCAACTCTACATGAGGCTCATAATGGATAATAAAAAAATCATCTACTTTGGGACAAATGAAAGTTCTGAAAGTATTAGACATAAAATGTGACATGTTTATAACTGTGTGTTATTATGCATATAACATTACTTAAATGTATAAAAATGTGTAATTGAGCAGTTCATTATTCAACATGAACCTATTGGAGACAGGGCCATCTTAACAACATTATGGGCCCCTGGGCAAAGCAGTGCACCGGGGCCCCTACATATACATATATATATATATATATATATATATATATATATAGATTATAGATAAATAGACATACAGATATAGATATAGATATATAGAGATAGATAGATGTACTTGCTCAGTGACCCTTGAAGGTTTTTTTTGCAGGTTTTTTCTTTTGCAGGATTATTTATTCTAATTAGGAGCCCTGCCTATGGGGCCCCCTTGCCCATGGGGCCCCCGGGCACCTGCCCATCGTGCCCAATGGAAAAGATGGCCCTTATTGGAGAGTAATCCCTGTTTTTCTGTTTTACTACTTGTAAACCTTAAACTGACTGGCATTTGTTTTGCATTAAAAATTAGCATCAAAAATTGCAAGTACAAAGGCAATTATTTTTAGTAGTGTTTTACTTGCACTCAGGAGGTTATTTGAGGTTGCCTAGACTTCCCCAACGCGTTCACTTACGGTAAACTCGAGTAAATTTAACAGGCTAAGTTGGGATAAAAAGAATGTGACCAGAATGTGATGCTTCTGAAAATGAATTTCAATGCACAAACATGACTCCTGTGTAATGTTCAGGCTCTTCATCATCATCATCATCATCATTTATTTATATAGCGCCACTAATTCCGCAGCGCTGTACAGAGGACTCACTCACATCAGTCCCTGCCCCATTGGAGCTTACAGTCTAAATTCCCCAACACACACACACACACACACACACACACAGACACAGACAGACACAGACGAGGGTCAATTTGTTAGCAGCCAATTAACCCACCAGTATGTTTTTGGAGTGTGGGAGGAAACGGAGCACCCGGAGGAAACCCACGCAAACACAGGGAGAACATATAAACTCTGCACAGATAAGGACATGGTCAGGAATTGAACTCATGACCCCAGTGCTGTAAGGCAGCAGTGCTAACCACTATGCCACCGTGATGCCCATTTAAATGTTTCTCTTCTCACTGTGAAAAGATTTTTATAGATGTTCATCAACAATGGCCAATTGTATTTTGCTTATTAAAGTAAGGAGAGAACATGTATGTATGCATGTATGGGTGTGATATTTTGCCCCGTGTCAATGAGTTCCCTTCCAGTCTAGTCCAAGTTACTATTATGCTACTTTGTGCTACTCTCAATGTGGTCCACCTACTGCCAATCTTCTTACTCACTAATGGTCACTCCTTTTGGCTTATGATCCTGACATGGGTCCAATCCTAAAATGTTGCTTCTGTCCTGACCCTTGGACCCTTTTACTAAATCTGTTTTTGGTCTATTTGCCGCTTGAGCTGTCCGCTGTGAAATGCTGCCTAGTGGGTTTAGCCTGAGGTCCATGAACTGTAGGTGAAGTTCATCACGTTCTGTCAGAAAGGCCGGAGACTCAATAAACTCTACACCCCAGGGCATCCAGCAAAAACTGCTGGCATCAAGGTACATTCTCTTTTAACGCCTCTGAAAGTAGCTTTTTGGTCATATTGAGCCTCATTTAGACTTGAGAGTAAAGGAAAACAAGGAGCAAATTTGTTACTCGGCAAACCATGTTGCAATGCAAAGGGGGCAAATGAATTTTTTTGCATCCAAGGAAATTATTGGTTTCTTTTGCATATAGCACACAAATACTGGACATCTTAATTTGTATATTGCAATTTAGAGTTGAGTTAGAACACGCCCCCTCCCAACTTTAAATCTATCCATGCATTTTAAATTTGCCCTCCCTGCAGTGCAACGTGGTTTTACCAAGTGCCAATTTGCTCTTTTTTTTGGCTTTGCTCCTAACTAATGATTTGCATTATATATGCAAATTATTTTTATATTCTTATATGAATTAACTTAAAGAAAATCTCTGTCCATTTCAAATTTCTTGTTGCATGTAATAGCGAAAATTGAATGAGGAACTAAAAAAATAAGTCAATAAAGTGTTGAAATACTTTCACTTAAAGACAGTGGACTTGAATGGTTACGGAACATAAATGCCGATATGTGCAGTATTTTGCTATAATTTGCACTGTGCAGGCCCAGAAACGGAGATGATCAGTATATAACTATATATATACAAGTTAACCCGTGCATGATACTCATGCATTCTAGTCAAATCAAGATACTTAAGGTCTTAAAAAGGTTCTTGTCATGCATTTGGGCCTAGCCCAGGCCTCCTCAGGGGAAGAGCGTTACTTCCCGACGCAAGCGCCCTTTTTAATGTGTGTTCATGAGGTAAAATTACCTCACGAAAATGAGTTTGACCCCTCAACTCGTAAATTTAGCCTTTACTACCCCTCCCACGGGGGGAAGGTGGGATGATGGAAGTTAACTGACTTGACTATTCTAATTTTTTTGTCAAATAATGTCAGTATACCAAATTTCAGGTCAATTGGATGAGCCCTTTCTGAGGAAATAGTTTTTTCCACACACACACACACACACACACACACACACACACACACACACACACACACACACACACACACTAACGCACGCCTCTATACATGTGTGTTCATGAGGTAAAATTACCTCACGAAAATGAGTTTAAGCCCTACCAAATTTCAGCCCTATTTGGATTTTTTTTCCCACACACACTAAGAATTTAGTAGGTCAGTGTATAACTCTGCCCAGCAGGTGGCGCTGCAACTTGTTTTGTTTTTTTCACACACACACAGATGCCACTAAGCATTTATATATTAGATATATATTTTGGAGATGGTCAGTATATAATTATATATATATAACAGAGATATCAGTATATAACATATATAATGGAGATGGTCAGTATATAATTATATATATATATATATATATATATATATATATATATATATATATATATCGGAGATGGCCAGTATATAACTATATATAACGGAGATGGTCAGTATATAACTATATATATATATAATGGAGATGGTTAGTGTTTAACTATATATAATGGAGATGGTCAGTATATAATTATATATATAACAGAGATGGAAAGTATATAACTATATATATATATATATATATATACATATATTTATATATATATATATATATATATATATTTATATATATATATATATATGTATATATTTAACAGAGATGGTCAGTATATAGCTATATATAACAGAGATGGTCAGTATATAATTATATATATAATGGAGATGGTCAGTATATAATTATATATAACGGAGATGGTCAGTATATGATTATATATATATATATATAATGGAGTATAGAGTATCTATTATATATATAATAGAGTATATATTCAAATAAACGCAAGTATGTACAATTGAAACGCACAGGACCCTTACAACAGGTTATGATTTCAAGGGCGGACCAAGGAGTGGAAGGGGCGTTGTGACGAAATGAGTTTGATAACCCTGTGAGCATGTCTCATTTCTCACATAATGTGAATTATAGCAAATAATTTTTATAGCCTTATTTTGTTTCCCCAGCTCACCAGACTATAACTGCATTGTCCAATAACATGTGGCTAAGGGGACATTGTAGTTCAGTGTACATATGTATATTGTTTATTGTATATTGATAACTTGAAGTAAGGTTGCTATTCATTGTCTTTAAAGTGAAGCCAGGGGGATTATGGGTAGGGATCAGGCTGCCATGTGCCTGAGTAGGAAAACTAATTAGTGTCCATTGTTCTCACCAGGCTAGTCCAGACAGGCCATCTAACAGGGGAGGTTCTCTGAAAGGACAGCTCATCTTCACTCCCCTGTCCAACCCCCCCCCCCCCTAGTCCAGCACTGACCAATGGTTAAGTAGAATAGACGCAGGGGTTTTCCCAGGGAGGGGAAAGACTGTGGAAATTAGACCTGTGATATATAAGGAACAACTCCAGGGGGGAGGGGTGGTGATGCTTGGATTTCATTCAGGAAGGTGCAAGATGGAGTTTTGAATTGTCGTTTTCTAACTAAAATCTATATATGCAGCTGAGAGGGATCCATGGGTCATGAAGTCTGGACAGCAGGTGACTATATCTTCTTAAGTTATTGGGGTAAGGGACAGATGATGTGGTAAATCTGCCTGGCATTTATTTACTGTGTGGACATAATATTCTAGTGTGATTTGTATGACAATAAATATACTGTTGTATTTTTATAACTGCATTTTGCCTGAGTGACCATTCGAATCCTAGAAGGTACTGGGTAGCACTGGGTCAGATAAACCCGGTATCTTCACAGGTGTATGCACATAGTCAATGTACAGTAAGGGCGTGTCAAGCTGGAGCATACATAGCAGCGTTCAATTCAAGCGTTGGACATCTCTCAGGTATGTGATTTTCTGTTGTATCTCTTGCACCAGCTACAGGTCAGGTGTAAGTGCTGATTACTAGTGATGACGGCTGTGTATACAGCTAGAACATGTGTTTGCAATCAAGAGCAACTGTACAAACACATTTTATGTACAGTAGACATTCATAACGTCCTGATAAATGTATTTCATGCAGGGGGGAAACATTCAATTTCTTTAATGATTATAATATTCACAGGTGACAATAATTGAAAATGATTCTGTGCGTTCTGATGGGACTTTATATTGCACATATGTTTTGTAAGCAGATATTTTCAGAGGTTCATAGAGGGAACCCCAAATTAAGAGCCCCTCCCCCGCCCCCTCTTTCTTAAAAAAAATAAGAAGAATAGAAATACATTTAAAATGTATTTTAATTTGATTTTATTGCTTAACTTATTGGAGATTTCAAAGCTTTTCTAGCTTTTTTTTCTACAAATGCTGCAATCAATTTGGAAAAATCCAACTTTCCTGCCAAGTCACAGTTAATATTTCTTCCTTAGAACCCCCCCTCCCCTCCCCTCTGGTAGGTCCTGATTGTAGGTATATAAATAAATGATGATGATGATAGGCATCCTGCAGTGTGTTGTGTCTGTCTTAATATGGCAAGTTCCGTATATGCAGAGCGTATTTAGACCCGTATTCAACAAGAGACATTTCTTCAGATCCACGTTTTAATGAAGTGCCATCATTAAAACATTGCCCTTAATTATTGAACTCAGCAAAAAAGATCTCAGACCCAACTAATGAATTGCAGACATTTAAGTCATGCATTTAGAAAATATTAAAGGCACAGATCTTCGCTGCACAATTTGTAAATTATGAATAAAACATCCGACATCTATGAAGTGCCTCAAATAGGATGATCCAAAGTATGAATAATGGGAACTATATATAACTATATATTTAAAAATTGAGCATGAAGCTCAAAAGGAATAAACCACAAACCCCTCCAACATTGTAATGTATCACCTGGGAGTCTTAAAGAGCGATACAATTCTGCGCAATGTGCTGCGGAGTGACATAGGAATGGTCCTGGGTACACTCTGCGGCAATGCAACATGGCGGATTTTACCTTGCACCCTGTGGAGCTGCACAGGAAACTCTGTGATGTTGGGTACCGCAGTACACAGAAATGTGCGCATGACTGTAATGTTTGGCACCATATCACGCAGAATTAGAGTCTAACACATATGAACCCAATGCTGCTCAAGAGACTGCCCATCATCTTACCACCTGGAAGCTCTTATCCCCCGCTTTACTCAACCCCTCTGCTCTGAAACTCTTCCAAAAATCCTCATACCCATGGAAATGTTAGTTCTATTAATTTTCAACAATTGTCCACCTCTCCTCAATTTCTACATTCTCCTTCCCTCATCTGGCATTACCACATCTTAACTAAACCTTAGCAACACCCCTTGATTAAGTGATTCAGCTACTTTAAACTCTCAGCATTGACCACGATCTCAGCCATAGTATACGGAAAATAAAAGATGTTTACTTCAAAAACTTTCTTGCAAAGTAGAATGACTTTGTACTTCAAACTACTTCCTTAAATATACTGCTCTTCTCTACTCACATCAAAATGCTTTGGACATTGCCAAACAAACTTATTTCCAATCTTTCATTTCTGCTTAGGCTTTTAACCTTAAATCAACTTTAATGCATTAATATGCTAAGCAACAGAGCAATGGCACCAACACACAGCAGTTCATAGCACATCTAGGAAACATTGCCACACAGCAGTGGCAAAAAAGAAAAGTGGTACAAGATGGACTTGTCCTTGGATCATGAAATCAGTTATGGTTCATTTGATCGCTCCACACATTCCTTGGATAACTGTTGTAATTCTACAGCTAATACATGGTGACGAGCGCTGACCCCCCAGGATTCGTGCTTTTATCAGATCCAGACCAATCCAGGGGGCCAGACAATGCACTAAAAAGAGCCATTGTAATTCACAGCAAAAAACAAGTTCATCACTGAGCTTTGAATCAGCCCCAATTCCCCAAAAATTATAATATAGCTAGGCACCTTTGACTTAAAGTACAGATTACAAACACTTTGTGCATTACTGATGAAACAGCAGCAAAGTGGAAGGCAATACATATACACGTCTATTTAGACATCCGAGCTTACATTACTGTGGCTTTACAAACACTACAAATGGCTAGACAATTGTTGTCAGGATTTGGGTAAAAATAATTCCATACATAAGAGGTGGATTTTTTGGTCTTATGCCCAGGCATGACAATGGCCTTCTTCTTATCACATGCAAGAACTGCTTCCACTGGGGCAGGACTTACACAAACAACATCATCCTCATCAACATCCTCATTAGCGCCCTCGTCAGCTACACACATACCCCCCTCATCCTGTAGTAATTCCAAAGTGGCATCCTCAATTTGTGTGTCACCGGCTACACTTGTGCTGTTCAGGCACACATCTGTAGAAATGCTGAAAGGGGCCTTTTTTATGGGTACACTATCAGAAACGTCAGGATTACACATAGCACTCGTGGATAGACTCTCCTCAGGAATATGTGTAATTCATGAATCTGAACATACATTATCCTCTAATGCCATACTGTTTTCTTCCAGCTCGGCTTTTACACCTAAAAGTATTGGTACCCCACTTTTGGAGTCCGAATGACAAGGTCTTGCTTGGTCATGACTGACCTTGCAAGAAGATGCCTCAGTGACAGTTGCAGAACTCGCACTCATAGAGAAAGGTAAAGCCCTCATTCTATCCTTTACACTCTGTGTGTAGAATGGCATGTTGGTAATTTTATTTTTTTCTGCAGATTGCATTGCCTGGATTACAGATCTTTTTTTCCTGACCAAGGTAAAAAGTGTTTTTTTTTACATTTTTGCTTCCCTGACTTAAAAAAACTCTGCTCTTTAACCTAGGCTTTAGCAGATGACGTAGAGGGATTACTATCTTTTTTTACTGGTGCCAGCAGCTGCTTGGGGCTCCTGGTCTTCTGTGTACTGCTGTGAATCCATTTTGATAACACAGTACAATGTGATTTAGAAGACCAAGCTTGCCAGACCTATTATTTGTATTTCAGCAATGAAAATTAGCAATGGATCAATGGAGCTATCCTTTTAGTGTTTTACCTATATAACACAGTACAATGTGACTGCAGATTTAGAAGACCAAGCCTGCCAGACCTATTATTTGTATTTCAGCAATGACAATTAGCAATGGAGCTCTCCTGAATGTCACTGGAGATTTTGGAGAACACTGCTACCCATCCTCTTTCTATTCTACCTATGACGCTGCCCAATTGCACTAGAGGCTGTCAAGAACTTTGCTACCCCTTCTGTGTCCCTCTGTGAAATGGTGCTGGATCGCCGTGGAGGGCGGTACTTAGAAAATCCAAACTTGCGAGATCCGATGATGTAGCAATGACGTTATGCGTCATATTCAATTCCGAGGGTGTGCGTGAAAGTGCCGAACCGGCTCGGCTCGGTACTCGGATCTGCTAAGTTCGGGTGTGTTCGGTTCTCGTGGAACCGAGCCTGAGCATCTCTAATAATAATCTCCAACATTATTTATTGAAAATCTCTTACTGGTCTTTCCCCAAGCAGACTTTAACCCAAACAATCTATTTTGAAAGTAGCAACTAGACTAACATACGTCACAAATCCGCTGCTCCACCCTCTCACCCCCTACATTGGTTGCTTCTATTTTACCGAACGCAAACAAAACTGTACAAACATATATCTCTAAACTTGTCTCAAAATAACTTCCGACTCAACCTTTTCATTCCGCCCAAGATCTGCACATGTCATCCACACTCAAAATTTGCTCCGGTTACAGGAAATTTTATGCAATTTATTAATTACTGACTTAAATTTAACTATGAGTCAAACTTCTGGAGAACTATCTGTTACTGAAGAACCAACTAGATTGGTAACTATCACATCAACAGAACGAGTGGTGCTAATCTCCAATGTTACTCTTTACAAAAATCCTCAGGAGAAATATATTTATTTTAATGCATTGCTTTCCATCATTAATGAGTTTTGTCATTTTACCAGTGTATTCTAAAATTGTAAATATGTGATGAAATATTCCTACAACTACTACTTCCGAAAACACATTTCAATAGGCAATATAGAATACAATATCTGCCATTCACAGTTGCCCATCTGTTGATTTCAATAGCATTACATGGCTGTATATACCATGTGCTTAAAGTCGATCTTTCTTTCCCACATAAAATCTTACTGGCGTCTCTAATGCATGAAACTAGGGTCTGTCTAGATATGGGTTTCTGTATCTTACAGAACTAAGATGATACCTTGTAAAAGTCGAGAGACATTATCGAGTGCGTTGTAAACATATATAGATTCTAGGTAGTAATGTATGTACTTGTATAAATATGTGGACCCATGAGGAGGAAAGGGAGGAATCCATGTCTTGCTGGATTCTGGGACATGCGACTTCTGTTCTAGCTTATGTGAGCTTTTACTGTGCTTTTCTTCCCTTCATGTCCATTTTTTCTCTTTTTTTGCTTAGTGTATTGTTTGTGCTACCTATAGTTTGCGTTTATTTTTGTCCAACTCTTTTACAATTTTGTCTGTGCTATGCTGTAATCCTACTTACTGGTGCCTAGTTTGCGCATTGTCATTTTGAATTGCCATGTATTGGTTCTGACAAGCTTCTGGGTCTTGGGGGTATATTTACTAAACTGCGGGTTTGAAAAAGTGGAGATGTTGCCTATAGCAACCAAACAGATTCTAGTTATTTATTTAGTACATTCTAGAAAATGAAAACTAGAATCTGATTGGTTGTTAAAGGCAACATATCCACTTTTTCAAACCCGCAGTTTAGTAAATATACCCCTTAGTGTATTGTCCTGGAGGTATCTAAATACAGTAGGGCATCTCCTAAAGGGATAACTAGTTGCTATAAGTCCACAAATTTCCACTAGTGTTTGGAGAGTCAGACATATCCCCTCTGACCAGTTCCTGTATCCCTTTAATGTCAGGGTTGTTTTTTAGCCCCTTCTGTGTCCAGTTTCTTCTCCAACATTGGCATCTCTCAGTTCTGGTTTCTTCAGCTCATTTCACATTCCATTATCCCATCTCTGACCTTGGATCAGTTTGATCCTACGCTGGCTTATCCTTTATCTGCCCCTGGACTTTCTACAGAAGGGAATGGTAAAAAAAAAAACCATAGGTCAACCAAATTAATAAGTAGTATGGAAGCTACGACAGCTGATTGTTGAAGTTAAGAGTATTCTAAAAAGGGGCATCTAGTAGTTCATCGAGTTGGCTTGTATTAATATTCATATGAGGGCACTATTCAATATATTTTCATATATTAAATATCTTGTCAGACATTTTCATTAGCAGGACAATAAATCATCAGTGGTGATTGGAAGTCACGCAGGATAAGAGTGGTGAATTTGTGGAATACATTATCAGGAAACAAGAGGTCAGCAGTATAGGGACAGCTTTTACAATGGTCCCGTTGTCTTGCAGCAGAATACAGAATGATTGCTGATGTAAGGTCAATAACAACAGAGGAAAGGGACCTTGGAGTTCTAATTTAGATGAAAGGACGGGAAACAAGCAGAGTAATCAGGCAATGGGTAAAGGCGGTAGAATATTGGTAGTATAAGAAGTAGAGGTGCTCACTGACCCCCGTGAACTGGTTTTGGTTTTGGATCTGGATTAGCTTTGTGTTCTGGGTTTGGCAAAACTGCCCTCGTGTGTTTTGGTTTGGGATTTTTTAGAAAAAAATGCTAAAATATGCTAAAATCACATAATTTTGCTCTTTTTTTGTTCCTACATTATTATTAACCTCAACAACACTAATTTCAAGTAATTTGCAGTCAATTTTGACCACCTCGCAGGTCACAATATTATTTTCATACACTTTCGGACAAATACTGCAGCGACCTGGCTGGATGGTAAGCGACAGAGCAATGACACAAACACACGGCAGTTCCTAGCACTTCTAGGACACATTGGCGCACAACAGTGGCAGAAAATAAAAATGGGGGTCCGCACTCCATCCCACCCCTCGCTATGTTGCTTAAAAGGAATTCAAAACTCGTGAGATCCGAGATCCGACGACGTCACGATGACGTTTTGCCTCGTTTTCAATTCCGAGGGCGCGCGACAGTACCGAGCCGACTCGGCTCAGCACTCGGATCCCCTAAGTTTGGGTGTGTTCGGTTCTCGAGGAAGCGAGCCTGAGCATCTCTAATAAGAGGTATTAGAAAGCAAGAAGATGAATGTTATATTGTCTCTTTATATGTCACTGGTAACACCTCACCTTATTCACTGTGTTCATTTATAGAGGCTCTGTATCCAAAAACATATTAGTAAAATAGGAAAACATCAGAAAACGGCTACTAAAATGGTACATGGGCATAACATATTGTATCAGGAAATATATGAAGAGCTGAACATGTCCAGACTAGAGGGAGAGAAGGAACAGAAGGGAAATTATAGCAGCATTCAAATATTTTAGTAGTATAAATAAAGGTCAGAAAGGCAGCAATTTTTTAAAGAAAGAAGATTTATTTCGTAATTTCGTAACACTTCGTAATTGAAGGCAGACTGAAAGGTATCATATGGAATAACTATTTTTACAGAAAGGGTGTTAGTTTCGTAGGATAGTCTTCCAGCAGTTGTGTTGGGGACTCATATAGTACAAGAATTCAAGAATACAATGGATAATCATACGACAATTATAAAGACTTAGACATTACTAAAGAAACAAACAACCGCAAAACTCACATAGAAGAAAAAAAATTCTGCTGGCAAATTCTAGGTTTCCATGCATGAATTTTGACCGAATATAATAATTGAAGTGCACGAGATATACTTATCTTGAGTGAAATCAATTGCAATTATAATGTTAGGAACTAACTTTCTTTTCTGGCATCTGGATAAATATATTGAATGGGATGCGGTCATATTTTGGACAAAGGAGGTGTTAGCAGTTATCTTGTCGACAGGAAAATGTCGTCAAGCTAAATGCCGATACTCCTATTCTGCTGACAGACTCAAAATGTCGACGGGGTT
The DNA here is from genome assembly GCF_038048845.1 of Mixophyes fleayi. Classification (NCBI taxonomy): domain Eukaryota; kingdom Metazoa; phylum Chordata; class Amphibia; order Anura; family Limnodynastidae; genus Mixophyes; species Mixophyes fleayi. Next base: position 8,084,498 of record NC_134410.1, read on the forward strand.
ATTGTCGACATTCACAATATCCACACTTACAATTCCTTCATTAAAAGAGTAATGTCGGCAGGTCGTGAAATATATCCATTGTCTACATTTCGTACCCAACCCTACTGAATGGCCAGTCATAAAAGTACTGGAGAGGATGTATAGTTTACTCAGCTTTCTATGTTTGGTGAAAAAGTTCCAGGATGATGTATTTCTCAAGGAAGGAAAAACTTCATTGGGAAGTTTATATATTCTGGGAAGAAGGGACCCAAACTAGTATCTTGCCTAGAGACCCATGGGGTCTTATTTAGTGTCTGTTAGTATTTTAGTGGTCTTCTATTGAAGCTGTTAAGTCCACACCTCCACCCAGGTCTTTCCCCCAAAATACTACATACTCACCTATTGCTAACTAAGTAACATTACACGCACATGACATAATAGGCAGCACGGTGGCTTAGTGGTTAGCACTTCTGCCTCACAGCACTGGGGTCATAGTTTCGATTCACGACCATGGCCTTATCTGTACAGAGTTTTGCATGGGTTTCCTCTGGGTGCTCCGGTTTCCTCCCATAATCCAAAAACATACTAGTAGGTTAAATGGCTGCTATCAAATTGACCATAGTCTGTGTCTGTGTGTGTGTTAGGGAATTTAGACTGTAAGCTCCAATGGGGCAGGGACTGATGTGAGTGAGTTCTCTGTACAGCGCTGCAGAATTAGTGGCGCTATATATATAAATGATGATGATGATGATAGGATTGGCAGCAAAAACCTAAGCTATCCTGGCAGGCCATTAATGATTCACAAGATGTTCTCCTTTGGCTTCCCAACAAATGAATGATATACACAGTACATACACAATGCAACACAGACGCAGCCACATATCTGAACTAGCAGTCAGTAGACATTTGCAGAGACACAACAGGTCCCCTGTCACTAATTCAGCTCCCATCTGGGTCATTATTACGGGGTATATGGGACAATGCATTGGGTATTATTGCAGAAATGCTGTTATTTGCACATTTACTTGAGAGAAATAGAGGTATAGCTAAGATCGACACATAAACAACATAATAGCTATTGTGGACTGAAATGATACTATTTTTTTTTTTTTTTTAAACAAACATGTGTGGTTGTACTGTGGTGAGATAATGAAAGAACACAAGGTAATAGACAGAGTAAATCTGCAGTTTAACTGCCTGTCTTCTAAACCATATCCTGTTTTATAAGTGTATTGGGAGTATTTGGAGGAAGTAGTCTAAGACTGAGCTGAGTTGCATTTAATTCACAAAGGATATACTAACATTCTCTATCTTGAACCAGCACAATGACATATTTACTTTGTTTTTGTAAATTCCTCAATTATTTTGCTGCTTGAGCCTAATGAGTGCTGAGGAATTTTAGAATGATTTTTTGGAACTTTAAAATAGAATGTCCTAGAAAGGCGACAGAGAGATAAAATAATGGTAGATAAAATAAAGAAGCAAAGAAACAATAAAAACAGCTCAACCCCAAATATTTTTTTTCTAGGCCATAGATTTATAATGGTGCGTTGTATAGTTGCATACAGCAGTTTCAAATATACACAAATAAAGTACCCATCATCATCATCATCATCATTATTATTATTGTTTTGTAAGGAATCACATTTCTCCACAATGCCCAACAGTGGGATAAAAGGACATCCAAAAAAGACAAGTTCATAAAAGGTAGACATAATAAACGTAGACATGAAAACAAAGATTAGGGAGGGCCTTGCTCATGAGAACTTTTTGGAAAAGGGCACAGCTGAAACAAGAGGAACAAGTGTGGCTCAGAGTGGTGATTGGGACGGTTGTGATGGTCCACTAGAGTTGGTGGTATAGATGGGACCAGGGTAAGCCCTAGAGATGCTCACTGACCCCGTGAACTGGTTTGGGTTTTGGTTTTAGATCTGGATTACCTTTGTGTTTTGGTTTTGGAAAAACCGCCCTCGTGTTTTTTGGTTTTGGTTTTGGATATTTTAGGAAAAATAAAAATATGCTAAAATCACATATTTTGCTCTTTTTTTGTTCCTACATTATTATTAACCTCAATAACACTAATTTCAAGTAATTTGCAGTCAATTTTGACCACCTCACAGATCACAATATTATTTTCATACACTTTTGGACAAATACTGCAGCGACCTGGCTGGATGGTAAGCGACAGAGCAATGACACAAACACACGGCAGTTCCTAGCACATCTAGGACACATTAGCACACAGCAGTGGCAGAAAAGAAATATGGTGCAAGATGGAATTGTCCTTGGGCCCTCCTTCTCTCCCACGCACCGTTATGTTGGAACCCAAAAATTGCGAGATCCGAGATCCGACGACATAACAATGACGTTTTGCCTCGCTTTCAATTCTGAGGGCGCGCAAAAGTACCAAGCAACTCGGATCCCCTAGGTTTGGGTGTGTTCGGTTCTCAAGGAACCGAGCCTGAGCATCTCTAGTAAGCACTAATAAAGAGATGGATTCTTAGAGAGTGTTTAAATATTTGATGCCTGTGGGAGAGTCTGATAGGGCATGGATTCCATAAGTGGGGAGCAGCACGGGAGAAGTCTTGTAGGCGGGAGTGAGAGGTGGTTACGAGAGACGGGACAAGGCGCAGGTCAGAGGTAGATCTAAGAGGGCGGGAGGAAAAGTATTTTGAGATGAGATTTGGGATGTATAAAGGGGTGGAGTTGTTGGGGGCTTTGTAAGAAACGGAGCACATGGAAATCCATGTTGATCGTTTGCATTTTGTGTTAAGTTTGCCTAATAACATTCACTGTAGAAAAACCAATGCAGATCCAAACATAAAGAATATTTAACATGAAATATGTTACACTCATGGTAGATGTTAATGTTTGATTTAATAGTCCATTGAAACCCATATTTTTAACTTTTTGTATAATATATCTATTAGGTGGGGATAATTTTTATGTGGAGTTCTTCTGCAATAGCCCCAGCTCGGTCATTTAATATAATAATTCCGTGAATTATGTTGTCAAAAAAATTGTTACCGACTTGTTTACCCTGCATTTAAAGGGTTAAAGAAAAACAAGTTAATTTGGTGTATGTAATCATGAAAATGGATGGTCCTGCAGTTTTATTTCAAATTCAAGTTTCAAATTCTCATGGTAGTCTGTCATTCTTGATATGTGAAGGAGTGATACTGTGTCGCTCGATACTTACTGGCATTTCCTCCATAGGTCAGAAGTTGGCAGTCCCTCTGCATTACTGAAAATAAATATCTTAAGTTCGCAATGTGAACATCAAAGGGCAGGAGAGTAAGCAAAGCTAATGTGTTTATGTATCATAATAACTTATTAACGGATTGCTTACTACATGAAGTTAATCATTTTTTTTAATGTCATTTGCTTACAAAACAAGTATTTTGTATTAGCAATTATACAATGAGAACATCTGTGCTATAAGCTGTTATAATTGCAAATAAACATGCCTGAATTACTCCTTAAAATCAATGTTAAAACTGACCTCTATCCACAGTGACAGCTCCCTCAGAAGTCTAATTTAATTTCTGTGTTTGTGGCAGTTCTGTTTCAAGGACATAATAAGGAAAGTTTTATTAGATCATCGGAAGAGAATCAGACTCGAGTCCTGAAGTGCTGGGATAAAAATAAAATACGTTATATAAATACCTTGAACTCTATCACTAGGGTACACTTCAACTAAATATCACCGTACTGAGTGGCATAAGGGAAATAGTTACTTTCTAATGATTTATTCTGACCTTTTAGAATAATGTAACCTGTGCAATAGAAAACTATGTTTGGAATAAAAACTTATACAAAATTATTAGTTTAATAAAAAAAAGTATTGCTTAAATAAAAATATGTAACATACAGTATAAAAATTATATTTGTAAAACACAGATTAAATTAAAGATTAAATTCTAAACCCCATAAAATGTTTTAAACATGAAGCATGAAGGTAAATTTTTCTTTAAATTAAAAAAAGCAAAGAAAAAAGCGCCACATCCTGAAGACAGTGTCCTAATCGGATCTCATGTTGGGCAAAAAGCTTAAATTTCATTCAATGAGCAATTGTGACATCATGGACCCTGTGCTATAGTATGAATCCATATTTGGACATAATGCATTTCTGCAGAGCAAGACTGAAAGTCTGTCACTCACACTCTGCTGGCTCAGATAGAAAGGGTCCCATCTGCTAGCTTGACAACTTGAAACAGAGAAAGGGGCATGGCAAATATATTTATTTAACTATAAGCTCTTCATTTATTTCATGTACATTTTTTATCTTTGTAAAACACAGCTTTATACTGATATTTAATGTCAAATACTGGCTTTACTTTCACTTATAAGAGCACCTTTGACTTTGCCACTATGTGTTGTCCTCATGATGTCTTATTTGTCATTATTGAGTGAAGGGCAAGTCATGTCTGCTTGTGTCATATCATACAACCGGTCATGCTAAATTGCACTGGACAGTAGAATGAAATGTTCAAGGTCACGTCAATGATAAGAGGAAAAGATACATATAGAAACAAACTGCAACTTGCATATAGGATACATCAAGGTAGTAAGTAAATAATTGTGACATTTTAAAGATGACCAGAACTAGTAATGGCATTCACCGAGACTAGGGTATATAATGAACTTGCTTTGGTAGAAAATAAATGATTCATAATCATGCACAAAAGTGAACTAACAAAGGAGAGTCTTTAGTAGGATGCGCCGTCAATAATTAAGTAGTACAGCTGACATGTTTTAAAAATGTATAAAATGTTAAAGAACAAAAATTGGAACAGTGTTAAGATATAAAAGTCAATAAAACCACAATAATAAATAATAAATATTAAAGCTACAATACCACCTAGGAAATATATCCTAAGATGCCCAGTCGCCCTAAACAAAACCACGGGATCACTACATATAGCGTTTTTTTCCTAGGGCTCTTCTGTTTCTCTCACAGCCCCTAAATTAGTAATATTTACATTGTTGGTCAATTTAATAATACTAAAAAATGACAATATTTGTGTTTTAGAGTACACAGAACTCATAAAATGTTTATGGTAGGTCGTATAAAGGCACGGATTAACTTACAGCCTCAGGCAGCACGAAGCCTACATACCCTCGACATACCCGCCTGCAATTTTAATCAATACATTTTCATTGTACAACGCTGTCAGAGCTGTTTATTTGTATTACCATGGATATCAGCAGAAAGCTGCTCTATTAAATCAGCTGTGTCGAATCCAGAGAGCCCAGAAAGGCTGGGATGTGTCCCAAGGCAACTGGAAAGAAGACATATACTTGATGTTATTAAGACATGACTGAAAAGCATAAATTAAATTCAAACTAAAACAATTGTAAAACAAGTTGCAGTAGGATATATACAAAACCAAGTAATTCAAGTAGAATAAAGCTGGAAAGATTTTAAAACATATTTTGTACCTCACAACAAAACCGCCAAACGCATTAACTAACTACATAAAAATGACACATGTAATAGAGTCAGCCCCAATCTCCCATCACTGTCCTGATTCAAAATTAGGTTAAACTGAGCAGTATGTGATTATAAATGTCAATGATTCTCTAGGAAACAGGGTCTGGGACATTAAGAGAAATCTATTAATTTATAGGTTTGGGATATCTGGACGTCAGTGCATCACATCAAATACTTCCGACTGAGTAGAAGGCAAATAATGTCACATTAATCGTTACTCAATTCATCATCAAGATAAAAACCATTAACTTACACATTTCTATCATGAAAATTTGCATCTCTTAATTAGTTTTCTGCAGTTTGCTTCCCCCAAAACAAAACTTGTTGCTTCACTTTGCCTTTTTGCAGACACAGGAGTGATTGCAAACACTCTCCATTTCAAACAGTCAGACATTCCTGAGGCTCATTGGCCCAGATTGGGGCAGCAGGGTTGTAAGAGAAGCTCTCTGTTCACTTTGCGAACAATTATATACATATATCATACCAGTGATATTAATATATGGATAAACTCTTCTATATAATATTTGTATAATTGCTGAGTTCTGATGTCATTAAATCAACATTCAATAGGAAAACCTTTGTATTAGGAGATAATGCACTCCCTACTGTAAATTATAACAAGTTGGAGTTTCATGATCTGTATAAAATCACTTGGCTGCAAGCTATTGCCTCTGTATGATTTACAGCTCAATGACTTCTAATACATGTCATTTCTAACATCAGGATCATTGTCATCATCATCTTCAACATTTATTTTAAAACAATACTGGGTAATACAGACAGACAGAGAGGTAAGAGAACCCTACTCGCAAGCTTACAATATGTGGGACAGTGGGAGTTTGAAACACAAGGGCACGTGCTACATCATATTGCACACTGCACCAGCTAGAAATCAAAGGTAATAGTATTGAGTGGGCTGTGTGATCAGTTACACAGCAATGTTGGGTCAGAGGGTTGTTGTTTTGTGTTAGCTGTGTAGAGGGTGGCAACAGGGTAACCTAGGGAGATTAAGAGGGTGGTTGAGGAATATTATAACCTTGCCTGAAGAGGTGGGTTTTCAGAGAACGCTTGAAGGTTTGAAGACTAGAGGAAAGTCTTACTGTGCGAGGGAGGGAATTCCACAAAGTGGGTGCAGCCCGAAAAAAGTCCTGTAACCGGGAATGGGAGGATGTGATGAGAGTGGAAGTGAGACGCAGATTTAGTGCAGAACGGAGGTGTGGAGTTGGCAGATATTTTGAGACAAGTGTGGAGATGTATGTCGGTGCAATTTTGTTGATGGCCTTGTATGTTACTAGAAGAATTTTATATTGGATTCATTGAAATACAGGCAGCCAATGTAGAGACTGGCAGAGTGGCTCAGAATGGTTTGCAAGGAAAACATTATATATTACTCAGTCCTGCAGGACTTTGCCTGCACTGCTCCCCACCTTTATAACTCCCTTCCCCACTTGACCACACTTGCTCCCCAATCTCCAATTTTTCAAGTGCTCCCTCAAAACTCACCGCTTCAGGCTTTGACTATCCCGCCCCATCCTAAAACAACTCCTTTCTCACGCTCGTCCTGCTCAGTCCACTCGTTTCCCACCAACCGCATTATTTGTTTTCTTATCCCTCTAGAATGTCAGCTCTCTACCTCCATCTCCTGTCCTCCTCTCCTTCATTGAGGTTTCTCTATGTTCTAAGTTGTGTTTTCTGCTATTGTTTCTTCTCTTGCTCCAATATTTATATTATGTTCCGTTTCTCTATTGTTAACTATACCTTGAATCTGTGGAGGGGGGAAATGATGAGTTGAGCATAGGGTGGTGTCCCCTAAAAGTAATCTAGTTTTGCCAGTACTTTTAATCCGAGCCTACCTAGAGCAGGTCCACCTTCAAGAACCTGATTGGTCCTGTGCTTTGGCCTGTGCTGGGGCACACGAATGGCTCACAAAAGTGATGAAAATAAACCATGTTCCTCTAAAACAGATTTTTTGAAAATAAAAACAGATAGGCTACTCTTTCTTGTTAGCTTTCCACTAGTAACTGATAAAATAACACATCTCTGGTCCTATTAAAATTAATCTCAGCACAGCCAACAAAAATAAGTAATATGTTCCTGTTTACGAGTCAATAGAAAAAGCGTGTTACAGTGAACTTCCTGACATCTGATCAGACTACACTGAGAAGGACCCTTCAGCTAATGACCAATGATTACATCTGCACAGTACACATCCTGCCATTGCCCTTTCTTCATAATTCACCTTTCCCAAAATAAATGTATTCATTTTATTTCTTGTTTTTAGGAATCCATCTGCAGACCTACAGGTACGTTTATAGTTGTGCTTATTGTATGTTTCAGGGAAATGAAAGAAAATATTTTTTTATTTTATTTTGAAGCACGTATGATGTAGATCAGTGATGGACAACCAGTGGCCCTAGGGCTGTATCCAGCTCTCCAAGCCTTCTTCTGCTGCCAACCTGCTCTATTGTCAGATTTGTTTGTTATAGCTTGTAACACTTGTTTATCTTCCGTTAAAATGCTGATGTTATTGCGGAGAGGAGTGTCTTCCTCCATGAAATGTATTGTATTGTTTTAACTTCTTGCTGAGATTAAGGGTAGAATGTGGCCCTTTGAAAGTTTGAGGACTGTCCACGCATTTCCTGAAGTGTATCAGGGTGCCCGTCACTGCTATAAATAGTGAATTTGGGATCTGTGGGCAAGTACGTAACCACTTAATGACCAAAGGGCTTTAGCCTGTTCAAGACCAATATTTATGTTTTGCATCTGTCTCAGTTTCACTGGGAATCACTTTACACTTTTCTATTGTATCTAAGACATAATATAAGCGCAATACAATCTTTGAATTCCACTTTTGCTCCCATAACCTAACTTTCATCTTGTGCCTTCCATCTTACCTCCATTCATCTCCTCCCCTCCCATCATCACACTGGCTTTATCGCATGCAGCCTTCTCCTCATTAACACATCACTCATCTCCTCATATACGGTGTACTGCGGAAAAACCCTGCTCCTTTCACTATATAACTCTCAGTCTGTGGATTCCTGCTGCCTCCATTCCACTCATCACATCATGTCACTGCCCTTGTCATATCATCACTAACACATCGCTCATCTCCTGATATACTCTGTGCTGCTGTGGGACCCTACCTTCTTCCACTATATAACTATCAGTCTGTGGCTTCCTGCTGCCTCCATTCCCCTCCTCACATCATGCCACTGCCCCTGTCACATGTAGCCCTGTCCTCACTGACACATCACTCATCTCCTGATATACTCTGTGCTGCTGGGGACCCTGCTCCTTCCACTATATAACTCCCAGTCTGTGGCTTCCTGCTTCTCTGCATTCCCCTTCATCATGTTACTGCTACTGTCACATGCAACTCTAACATAATCACATGAGTGGACATACCACTGCCTCCTGTAAGACCAGCACAGTCATCTAATCCTGCTGCGAGCTTTCCAGTAATATGATTGGCTACAGGTTGTACTATTCACACTAACATCCTGTAAGAGCAGAAGGTGAAGATTGAATACAATAAGATGCATTGACCTTTTTCAAATGTACCATAAAAATTTAAATATCTGAATAAAGGATTATATTGTGGAACAAAGGATTAGCATATTTGCAGTGTTTGCATTTATGCACTAAGCATGTAGACAAACAAATACCATTGGCTAGTTAAATACCCTACCAGCCATCAAGGTGACTGTTCAAAGAGGTCCAGCTGCAGAAAGGAAAAGTTAGCATGTCTCTGTGATGAGAATCTATCTGTCTAGCAGGAGAATTATACAAACAAGCCCACGGCCTGATTAACATTTTACCTCATCAAATCGGATGAGCAGAAATTGCTGCTGAGGGGCGCAATTGAAATCTTTCTTCAAGTATTCCTTTGTGTTTACTCACAGGGAACTCATATTGCTTTCTGGATAGAAGCAGAGGAATATTGATGTGTTAGTATTTTACCAAAGGGAGCTGAGCGTTCACTGTGCAGCCTGAATCAAAGCATTCTGTCCATCTTTGTGTTTATCATGTTGCTCGCACTAGTGAGCCATGAACTGTTGCTTCAACAGCTTATGCATTATTTATGTTGCTGAAATTATAAATGTACATGTTAAAAAAGAATAATCTGGCCACAAAGCTTTAAAACACATGCATAACAAATGTGATGGGTTTTTGGAACACTTTCCAGTGCATTTATTTGATGTTGCTTATTGATACAGCAATTAGTTAATGTCTTATTACAGCATATAATGCTATTTTTTACAGGAATACTGTAATAGGAGTTGTTTTTTCGAATCTCTGTTTGTCCCCGTGTCTGTAAATGTAGAAAAAGGCAAGATCGGTCTTAAAAAACTTCCAATAGCACAATGTCTTTGGTAGGGAGTAATTATATATATATATATATATATATATATATATATATTTATATTGGCAATGGGAGTGGTTTGCCACGGGCCTCTCAGAGTGGAATTAGCTATGGAGCTAACAGTCTGCAGGTAAAAGACTGCAGACCAAGTTAGACAAAGGTGTAGCACTGTGCTTGAGCTCAGTTATGTACAGGTCGGAGACATGTGATAAAGTAGATGTAAAATGTGATTTGCTTACATGCTTTAACGTGTTTGTTTCCACAGCTAACAGCAGAGCTGATAGGGGTGGCTGTGCTGATTAGGCATTACAGATCACCTGAGGAGACTTCCTTTAAAGACAAGGTGGGAGTGTCGCCTGTCAGTCATCCAAACCTGTGGGAGGAGACCTGTGTATTTAACCTGGAGTTGTGCTCTTGTCAAATGTGACTGAGGCCGAACAAGTTGGCCAGTCAGTAGTGAGCTGGTCTATGTCTAGTTAGCTGTAGGGTCACCAGGAGGTACAAGCAAAAGGGAATGCTTGCTGGTGTCATCCTGACAGAAGAAGTGTTATTTATTGTGATGCAAACAATAAATAAATTTGATTTAAAACAAGAAGTTTTCGTGTTGCTGATATCTGCTGGGTGTTCTTGCAACAGAAGGTGACAAAGTGCCATGAGAAGGGTGCGATTTGTTAATAAATAAGTATATATATATATATATATATATATATATATATATATATATAAGTTAACCCGTGCATGATACTCATGCATTCTAGTCAAATCAAGCTACTTAAGGTGTTAAAAAGGTTCTCGTCATGCATTTGGGCCATAGCCCAGGCCTTCTCAGGGGAAGAGCGTTACTTCCCGACGTAAGCGCCCTTTTTTAACGTGGTTTTGTCCACATGTCACCACCTCATCATTCTTCTCCATCACCTCATCCTTCATTTTCATCACCACATCTATCCAGATGTCTATCCAGACACAGGGATCTCTCTCAGCGGGTATCACACTCCTCTCACTCTGTCACCTCCGGCAACCACTAACCACTCCCCACTGTCACCCCCGGCAACCACCAACCACTCCCAACTGTCACTTCTCCTTCAAGAAATATATATATTTTTTTTTTAAATCTTTATAAACACTTCTAACAATTAACATATTAAATTAACAAATTAAAAACATCTTAGTATACCAAATTTCAGCCCTTTCTGAATTTTTTTCCCCACACACACTAAGAATTTAGTAGGTCAGTGTATAACTCCGCCCAGCAGGTGGCGCTGCAGCTTGGTTTTATTTTTTACACACACACACACACACACACAGACAGACTAACACACGCACGCCACTAAGCATTTATATTATAGATATACACACACACACACACACACACACACACACACACTGGAATAGGTCCACAGGGAGATTGTTTGTGGTTGGGGAAAGACTTCCCAGATCTTGTCTTCATCAGTGGGAAAAGATAGTAAGGGTCCCTGGGGTATGAATGGAGAGAGGGGACGTACTCCATTCATATGGGCCATTTCAGGTTTTCCAGAGAGCTAGCAACTTGCTGGCTAATCAGAAATGGCACCTGATGAGATTCTGTTAAAAGGCTGCTAGGCAGTTCACTCGGTCTCTCAGACCTGGGATGGATATTGGATGCCTCCTGAAACACACTGCAAATAGTTACCGGTAAGTTGTATATTTTGTATGTGTGTGGGACACAAGGTCCTTCACAGAAGAGAGGGTGCTCCTATCTGTTTAGCTTTTGCCGGACAGGCAAGGTGCTTATTTTAGTTTTTTGTTTTTTTTCCTGTTTAATAAAACTGTCTCTGAGGCCAATTGTATGTATGTATGTATGTATGTATGTATGTATGTATGTATGTATGTATGTATATATATATATATATATATATATATATATATATATATATATATATATATATATATATATGTATTACAGCAGCATAACCACTGAGGACATGCAATGCAGCCACCATGAAGACATAGACATATAGTAAAGCCACCAAGAGGCACACATCCATCACAGCCACCAAAAGGAACATATACAACACAACCAAAAAGGAGATGCATAGACAGCTTAGCCACCAATTAGTACAGCCACCAAAGAGACACACAAAGCACAGACATCCAACCAGTTCAGCCTCCATAGAAATGTACATGGTCACAGCCAACAACCAGTACAACCACAATAGAGATGTAAAGAACCACAGCCACCAACCAGTACAGCCATCATGGTAAAGCAGAAAATGCAGCCACCATTGAGATCCACACATCCAAAAACCAGTACAACCACTCCAGGTGCCCACTTAGGGGGGGGGTTCCAGTTGCTCAGAAATCCCCTCTCTGTTCAGGACTTTTTGATAAGCTTGTCCCTCCCTCAGGACCAGCCACTTTACTGCCACCGCCACTCCCTTCTACACTATACATACCTTTCCCCCTCTTTAATGGGGTGTGTAGTATGACTGTAGTCCCACATGTGCAGGAAATGAGAGCAGGACAGTAGAGACTGCTCTGGAATCTACAGCGTCGGATGGTAGAAGATGAGTGCTGGGAAGGACTATTATTGTAATAGGGATGGAGGCCTGGAATTAATTTAATGCTGAGTGATAATCATCTAATAGCTGGAAAATATACATTTATTAGTTGGGGCAATTTAATTTTTATCATTTAATAGCGGGTCATCGTAATGGCTGTTAATTTGATGGGTTGTTAGGGCATTATTTAATTCATGCTAGGTTTATTTGGCGACTATTAATAAATTAATGTGAGGTTGAGTTTAGGGAGAAGGATGGCTATTTATTAATTGTAAATACCAATTATTTAACATTGGGACAATTTGGCAGAAAATAGGTTTAACTATTAAATTGGAATACTAATTATTTCCTATTGGGGCTGTTTGGAGAGATGTGTATTTATTAAATGTGAATACTAATCGTTTAATGTCACTGCTGGTAGGGGAAATAGGTCAACTTATTCAACTTAAAAGTTAATAAATTAATTTTGGGGTTGGTTTCACATAGTGAGGCCTAATTATTAAACATAGGTGCAATTGATTTAACGTCGGGCTGGTTCGGTGGTGGGAGACCTAAATGGATCACTCACTGCTAGACTTTTCATCTTTTATGTACCTATCCTTTATTCCCCCAATATTCCATGATCCAGACAAACAGCAACTGAGCAGGACACACTTACCTACTATCCTTACAGTCGGAAAAAAAGTCCTGACTAAACAATCAGTCATATAAATTTGGGCACCATCAGAATCAGGACAGTTGGCCTGTGTATTTGAAGGGATTGGGAAGAGTTGGAGGTGTCTGCATTACATAGTAACCATTTAAACGAATGAAGGCTGAAAACTAAAGTGTTTACTAAATTGTATATCAAACTTCTGCCAATAAACAGTCAATTGCTCCTGATATCCTTCTCTCACCTCCTCCCAATAGCTTTATACTACTCCTGTAGCTCTTCTCACAGACTGAGACTGACTCAAAGTCAATTGTGACTTTATTGAGAAGAATTGAAGGTCAGAAAGAGCAGAGGAGGATATCATTAAACAAGTCTAGAAACTCTACATCTTTAGAAACTTTTTAAAATCTAGACAACGACACTGGAATCTGTAAATAAGCTAAATATTGTGCTACAGAAACTTATTATTTCCAAATGCTTTATATTACTTGACAATGCATGTTATATTTTAAAGTTTATTTGAACTATAATAGATTGGGATACTTAGAATGCCAGGTTAGTGTGGCTATACTATACTATAGTCTGATACAGGATGATTTGCAAGGAGCCGTGTGCATAAAAAGACATTCTACAATTTTAGTAGCTTTGTAATATGTGCATTTTAATAAAAAAAAATTATAACCAGTTGAGAAAGTGTAGTGACAGAAAGGGAAACGTAGTTAATATTCCCAAAAAATGTATACATTTTCTATAATTGTATCGAACCTCTGTATTTCTTTAAAACATCATCTCGGGGCACCAACATGTATTGATGTTCATCTCTGAAAGCTGTACAACTAGCACGTCAACTCAGGACTCCAAACTAGGGAATCTATTATGAAACCTAAAAACTCATTAATGCACAAAACACAGCCAAATTCCAGAGCATGAGATGAAACTGGCATTTTTTTTTTTTTGTGATAAAGGATTTCAGGCCAAATCGAATGCACAGATGTAAGTCCTAATTAATAATTGCAATGCCCCAAGAAACAAATACCAGGCTTCTGTAAACCACAGGTGCCATTTAAATACCTAGACACCGATAGTACTCAGGAAAAATGAAGTGCATCAGGTAGGCTTAAACAGAGGTTAAAAAGGCCAAGATACTGAATTCATTCATCCCTAATTTATAACAGAAAACAAAAAGCGAGGCTGAGATTTGAAATAGCTTGTTACTGAGAACTGCCATGACAACCTTTTGTAAGGCGGGTCTTCTGCCAGAGCTAAGTGCCTCTCTTTGTACAAAAGAGTGCATTGTACCGTGCGGCATTAAAACTCAGCGGAACGTTTACTGTTTCCTGTAACACTGTTCCAAGAACTCACTCATAGAAAAGAGTTCTATGGTCGCGGCTTTTTGCATATATTCCAGCTCTATCTAAATTCATCTCCAGGCTTGGTCGTTTTATCAACAACCCAGTTTTTTATATGGCTTCTACAGGCTTGTAATTGTGCTGATGTCATCAAGCCAATTAATCACGTGGCTGTTCCTTGGATGATCTGCAGTCACTCTGGTGTCAAAAAGAATTACAGATTTGTTTAACTGTTATGTTTGTTCTAAAATAACAAATTGTAGGTAATAAGTAAACGCTTATTATGATTGTGTTCTAAAATACAAGTGGCCTGCTATCTATCTGATGAAGAAAAATCAAAGGATCTTAAAGTGTACCCATCACTAATATTTAGTTTATCATTTTGCAATGAACTAGGAATACATTGTGGTACTTCCCTAAGTGATGTCACTAGTTCCTAGGGTTAATTCTCATAGATATAGACTCAGCCTGCAAAATAATTGCATTCGGAGCTGTACCCAGCAGTCACCAGGACCTATAGCGATTTCATTTTAGGTTGGCTCTGCCCGCTGCCCCAGAGGCCCTTGCTCTGCACTTCTGAGCATGCATGAAGGCTGGCGCTTTAGCTGTGAAGCCCCATTTATTCTTTCAGTTCCATCACAGTGAACTGAAAGCCCTCGCCAAGGACCAGCCACCTTACTGCATGCGGAGCTTAACGGCTCCGTTCCTTCACTCCACCTTACCCAGTTGACATCAAGGCACACCTGGGGTGCATACCACTGACCTGACATATACACTGTCCCAAGATTCCCCTAAAATACCAGGGTCCAGACAGGCAGCAACTGAGCTTAAGACACAAACAGGTAGTGAAAGCTGCAAGAACAGGTAGGAGAGAGCAGCACAGTCTATTAACTGTCCTGATTTTAGTGGGGCAGTCCCGATTATGGGTGACTGTCCTGGTGGTAATCATTTTTAGGATTACCGCTATTCCGGCAACTTTAAACCCTACAACTAAAATCTGAAATGATGATAAAACTATGTGAAAATAAACAGACTTACCTTCAACCCAATGCTGAACATCTCTGATGGGAGCACCATAATGACAGCAAGTGATACTGATTCAAGAAGTGTACGGCACTGCAGGATGACGTCAGCGCGACGTCTGTCAATAGAAAGAAACCTAAAGCGGCAATGTGGGGACCCGTAAGGTTTAGTGTTTAAAAACTTAACCCAACATTGCCGCTTTAAATTTCTATTGACAGACGTCGCGCTGACGTCAGCCTGCACTGATGACCACTTCTTGAATCGGAATCACTTGCTGTCATTATGGTGCTTTCATCGGAGATGTCCAGTGTCGGGTTGAAGTTTAGTCTATTTATTTTCATATCGTTTTTTCATCATTTCGGATTTTAGTTGTAGGGTTTAAAGTTGTCGGAATAGTGGAAATAGTTAAAGAGTACCCCACCCGACTGTCCTGCCAAGTGAGGACTTTGTCCAGACTACAGGAGTAGTTGGAGACATTTCCCTCTTTACACTGCTGCGTTTGTGAAGAGGGAGCTTTTTGCACCCAATAGTAGTGCATATTGCACCACCTGAAGCAGATGGACAAAGATGGAGAGTAACCAAACGCTGCCGAAAATTATTGTCACGCCCCTTGCATTTTGGTCATGCTCACTCTGATGACATAGTGTGGAAACACACTCTAGAAATCCTTCATTTTTGCCACTGAAGCGGGGCTCCAATGCTCAGAAAAGCAGAGAAGGATCTTCCGGAATAGATGAACTCTCAATTGCAGGACTTCCTGTAAATCACTTTACAATTTAGTGGAGTAGCAAGAACAAGCAAGTCACTAAGAGTTTGAGAGTAACATACTCCTTTTAATACTAGTCGTTAATATCGTTGTTAATATAATAACTCCCCATAGTGACTCATTGCTGCAACATCTTTAAAGCATAATCACCCCCTTGTGACAGGGTGGAGCGGCTTTACTTCACTTCAGTGTGTCAGCAATAGAGCTCTATTACCGCTAACGTGTTTCCAGTCTGATAGCACCATAACTGCAAACAATACAAGGAACTGTGACATGACAATGAAAAAGGAGATTTAATGAGAGAGTGCGGACAGACTGACTAGTGATTTAAACAGCTAACAATGGGTTATAGTCAGTGTGTTTTAATAAATACATCTGTTCATGACACAATGTATTTCCTGAGTATATTTACACCTATGTAGTTAATTGCATTCCTGACAAAGAAAAAGATTGTATTTTTGTGCTAGTCAGTGGGTGATTAAAATTGAAGTTTAAATAGGAATAGGTATTTGTACACTTTGTAACCATATAGCGCTAATGGCAAGAAGAATATAGTTTTTGCGCCAGTCAGTTAGTTGTAAACAAATTACTTTTCTAGGAGCTGTCCATGGTTTTCTTCTCCCTAGTCCCTTCCCGGAGTCCTCCTGTCAATCTTACTGATGTGATAATCCCCTAACAATACACTGATTTAGGAGTGTTTACTAGAGGCAAGAGATATATGTGTGACCTCATTGGGGACCAGGTATGAAATCTTTCGAGAATGCAGGCAGGTCTAGAGAGGACCTTGAATATGATAAAGAGCAGAACAGCTATCTGTTTTATCACATACTGGACTGAGGGATAATATAAAGCTAAGGGGCATTTTTATCACAGGGGGAAAAGCCCTAGGGCCCTTTACATCAAGGGGTTACCTATTTAAAAAGCTTCACAGTGGTGTACCATCGCAATGCTCATTTCATTACTGCCCTTTGAAGAAAAACACTCTTCCAATGGGCGATAGTTTTTAATTATTTTTTATTAAAACAAAAACATATACAGTATATATGTTAGGACTCTGCCTGTATTTTGTATGTGGTTGAAGTACCTCAATTCCACCAGAGGTGCTGCTGTTTGCCCCTGAACTTTGCAGCTGTCTTGTAGGAGTTAATCTCCTTACCTGATTAGTACAGCACCTGTCTCACAGCTTCATTTATCTGCCTCAATCTGTGTTCTGTGCAGTTCATTGTTTATACCTGGCTGCTGCTTGTCTCTTGTTTATCCCTGTTCCAGTTTTGCTTTAATGCTGTCTGATCTCCCGTTGTGACCCTCTGTCTGGTTACCGAACCCTGCTTGTTTGCCCGTTGCCCTGACCTCTGCATGATTACCAGATTATGCTTCTTTGCTTGTTACCCTGACCTCTGCCTGACTACGGGATTCTGCTTGAACTCTTGTTGCCCTGAACTGTGCCTGCTTACTGGACTCAGCAAGTATGTCTGCTTCTCAGGACTGCCTCGTGCCTCTGGCAGTCTGGAATCCTGATCTCTACCTCCTTAGTCTGAAGCCTCGTGCCTTCTGGCAATTGGGTAGCTCAATATATTTGTTCCTGCATTTAAACTGTATTTGTCATTGCTTGGAACCTATTGCTTCTGTGAACTATTCCTGCCATTCATCACACCTGTTCATATTTGTGTATTGGAGTATACCTGTTTATTCTGCTATATATATATATATATATATATATATATATATATATATATACAAGTTAACCCGTGCATGATACTCATGCATTCTAGTCAAATCAAGCTACTTAAGGTGTTAAAAAGGTTCTTGTCATGCATTTGGGCCTAGCCCATGTCTCCTCAGGGGAAGAGCGTTACTTCCCGATGCAAGCGCCCTTTTTTAACGTGATTTTGTCCATATGTCACCACCTCATCATTTTTCTACATCATTTCATCCTTCATCTTCATCGCCACATCCTTCATCAAGCTACTTAAGGTGTTAAAAACTACCCACTGTCACCCCCGGCAACCACCAACCACTCCCAACTGTCACTTCTCCTTCAAGAAATATATAGGTCAGTGTATAATTATGCCCAGCAGGTGGCGCTGCAGCTTGTTTTTTTTTTGCACACACGCCACTAGGCATTTATATAGTAGATATATATATATATATATATATATATATATATATATATATATATTTAAACATTGCTTCACAATTGATTAATTTATTTTTATCTTCATTAGTGGGACTGAGGGCTTTCCCATTCCACTGCACATGTGCAAACCTTCTGGGTCGCGCGCATATCCCCTGGGACAGCCAGGCAAAGCTGTAAGTTAACTCTTACCTCAGCTGCCAGTATCGCCGAGGGAGCTGAATATCCTGGGTGATGTTTTTTTGATAAATAACCCCTAAGTCTAACATATTAACTTCCCTGAACTAGGCACAATCAAGCTAAGAGATTTTAAGGCTACAGTTCCTTTAAATAATAGAGTTGTGGCACAGATGCGATGTTCAGCCAGAGTTTTCTTGGCATTTTGCTCATTATACAGGAACATGGCTCATAGCAAAAAAAGATCTACACCTCTGTTCGCTTTCACCGTGACCAAGCTGCTGAGACATGACATTATTTTAGCCCAGTAAGCATGCCAAAGCAGATTTTCCTCTGTTTTCTACATTGTGCAGTCAGATCTACAGAGAGATGTGTAGGACTCAACCATGGATTGCTACAGTAAAATTAGAGCAACGTACACATGCAATGGTACAATGAGTGCAGAATGAGTGCCTAAAATAAATAGGGCACTGTTACAGCTTGTCACAAATACAAACGTACAGGTCCGTGACAAACAACACAGCATAAATGTATCACACTCCCTTACTTGAAATCAGTTATTTCACCAATGGAATCCAAATCAGGCTGGAATGTTGTTGTAAGTCAGTAAGTTTCAGCCAGGCTTTTAAATCAAAGAGACAAAATTTACAGTTATGATTAGAAATATATAGAGCAAGTCCAGCTTAGGGGATCGTCAATTTTAATATCCTGCTTATGACAGCCTCTCTAGCACTAATGGGGTCTGGTCTAGGGGACCACCAAAGGAGCCAGGGTGTAGGGGCTCCACAGATATAAAATGAGTGACATATACAAGTACAGGGAGTTTGGGATTCTCTTCAAGGTGCTGAAATCGGACATGTATTGATGCAACAAATATGGTGGAATAATTTGTTAAGGCTTTTACTTACACCAGGAATAAGGAAAGAGAGAAGGAAAAAAAACTCCAGTAATTGTGGTATTGTTATTCCAGTAATTGAATTAACTAGATTTCTAACTTAGGTCCACAGATTATCTTCATCTCTAACTCGTGTCCGGAAGTAATAATTTGGGATCATTGGCACCAGCACAGGACCAAAGTACCTGGAACAAAATCATGGGTTCTCTCCACGTGGGTTTAACTGAACCCCAGAATAAGTCTTGACTTTGCGTTCAAGCACTTTGCAGTGATATGCCGCAAGAATACATCAATTGCACATGTGTTGGTCCGAACTGTAACTTCTGAGTCACTGGTGTCCTAGATATACAACAGAGACATCCCGTAAGGATTTCAAGATAGAATGCAGCAGGAACACTGGTAAGGAATTTTAGGTTTTTGAATTTTCACAAGAATCAAGATCTCTGACTATTAAGTGGACTGATGATACAAGGCTGGCTTTCTGTCTTCCCATTCACGCATGAATTAAATATCTTTGGATGCAACTGTTTAATAAAGAAGCTTACAACATTTACGCAACAAACACCACCACTCCGTCTTCTTGCTAATTGATTTACCTTATGATATTCAACTAATGTGCCCTGCCTGAAGGACCAGAAGAAGACAGCAAGTCGATAAGTAGAGGAGCAGAGAGTGGAGTTGATACATTGGGGCGGGGGAGGGGAGGAGAGGAGAGGACATGTCATTATTAGGATAGGGGATATGTGTGTCATTATGAGGAGCAGGACCAGTAATATCGGATGGGAACCTCACAATACCCGTAGCCCAGGGGCCTACAATTTATTAATCCGGCCCTGGTTGTATGACATAACATACCTGGCAACTTTTCCATTCAGAAATTCAGCTCTAAATAGGCCCAACTCTTGACCAGCCCAAGCCAGACTAATGCTGACCATTTCCATAGCTGGCGATATTGGGCAATGGGCCATATATCTCTGTTTGTATGGCCCAAAAACAGCCTAGAAGCCCAATATAGAGCTTATTAAACTCATTATCCAGTATGTTGGGATTTGCAGTTGGAAGATGACCTCAAATGACCCGTATGGGCGTGTGTTCACAATTATCTTCCAAGTATCTTCCAGTTATCACAATAAGTGATCTGACCACTCAGCCTACAGGACAAGTGCCTGGTTCTTCAACAAGGATGGGCCGGTATGCGGCTGGCTTTATGTTGGGTGAGAATATGTTCATTTTTTCTCCAGTGCAAGCAGCGGAAACCTGGTTCTAATTTACAATCTCCTCAACCTTTTTTATTTTTACAAAAATAATTGTTGCCGCAAGTGTAATTTTAGTCTGTAGAACATTTTTAAATCTTTATCAGTAGACTAAGATAATGTTTATATCCAGCTGTCCGGGACTGTTTGGCGTTTCATTTAAACCTGACACTTACTTGTCTTTTTGTGCATTATGAAGTTCTCTGCACGATTGTGTTTATGCACCGTTTTATGGAGTTTTTCCAAAGTCAAATGCAGCCAAATGTCCCCAAGCTGTTGGCCCAAAGAATTAATCACTTCGCTGCTGGTCTCCTTTAATGGGACATTATTCTAATCCAAGAGTACAAATTTAGAACTGCTATCTCTCTTAAGCTTGCGGCAACATAACTCACAATGGTAATTCGTTGGAAAGTCAATCAAGTGCAATTTAATCATTATGATTTTCATTGTACTTTTATTTTGGGATGAGTTTTTCAAATTAGGAATCATGTTTAGAAAAATGAAACTTCATATCCAAACTTTCTCAATTATATTTGGCAAACTTATTTTGAAACACTTTGAACAAAAGAAACAGGCTATTTTTCCGAAAATGTAATGCAGTATTATTAATATTTTGTCTTCATCCTTCTTGTTCATTTAGGTATAAAAGATGCGAATTAGCTGACAGAAAAGTTTCCGTTGTGTTCAGCTGTTCTAAAAACTTGGTAGAGAGAAATAGACGACTACTTAATGAAAATAAAATGCTAATTTTGATTAGATTTCCTAAAAGACACGGGTGAAAAAACCATCAAAACCTAAAGAATAAGCTCTTGCCTCTAGCAACTAATTCCTAACATTAATTACATACCACGGAGAGAAAGAAACGATGCTACCGATAACATCACTGGACTGGATTCACTAGTTTGTGGTTCATAAGGCAAATCATTTAATGTAGTACTTTATTGGAAATAATAAACACATATAGCATCTGGTCTTGTTTCCAAAATTAAGTAAAATTTTATATAAGTTTACTCATTCAATAGCAAATATATACAACATAAAATACATTCTTAAGGACGCTAATGGAAATTGTCAACTGTGAAAAAGATGTTCAAAGAATTATGGTAAAAATAGTTCCACATTTATTAAAACCAAAGTTCTAACAAAAGTTTTTACAAATGTCCCTTAATTAGCTACTTGCACTAGGCCTATGCTAGATCTGACGAAAGTCTTAGTTTCGTATAGCATCACTTACTTTCCCTAAACAAGGAGCTATATGTCCATAAGATCTGCTTAATTTTTGTCCATAAGATCAGCTTCACTTTTGTCCATAAAGTCATCTTAAATTTTGAAAGCTCCACACCAGAGGAAATGCAAGATATGAAAAATATTTTTATACGCAAAATAATTAACACAATATGTACCCTAGAGTACCCTTGAATGCTTTCTGGCAGCATGCTTTTAATAACAATGCAGGATGGGCTTTTGCTTTGAGCAATCAGCATCCCCAGGTCCCATGCAACAGGCTCAGCTTTGATGCAAATGCAGATGGAGCAGTCTTCAGTGAAACAATTCTCTTACAGAGCTCTTAGATTTTTTACCATGTAAAAGATTGTTACATTTTTTTTTTATTAATATGAATGGATTACACTTGACATGTTTTATGACATGTATCCAGTGGTACACAGTTGAGTTTGCACTAAAGTGTACTCCACCTGTTCATTACCATAACATTATAAATTCATTATTTTGCTAAACAAAAATGAAAGGCGAAGATATCAAATCATTTTCTTACCTTCTCTTCCTGCTACAGTTGATGAGTGCTAAAAGGATAACTGATAGAAATGAATGGGTAAAAAACAGTTAATGATACAAAATGTTCATTTGTACTGGCTTTTTGTGCTTTTTCATGATTTCTACAAGCTTGTATGAAATGGATAATAAGTTGTTAAAGACAAATAAAGACATATTGCTATGGAAACAGTGAAGTATGTTTGACAAAGATACATGCTCACTTACTGGTCCCACAATAAAAGACCCCTGTTTAGATCATTAATTAGCAGGCAGCTCTCCATATGAATGTGTCTATGAAACAAGGTAATCATTGTATAGAGTCATCGTAAATTCCTGTCCTGCAGAATAAACTAATTTATGAAATATACAAGTGAGTTGTTTACACAAAGAAATATCATGCCAGGGTTAACAACTATGCAATAACACAGTTCCATTTCATATCAGGCTTTCAAAACTGGCTAACACAGATGACAATTATCCAATCAACAATTTGTAAGCGATAGCCAGCAAAGCACTAATTAAAGGTATCATGTGGTAACGCTGAATGCTGCACTTTTCCAGCTAGAAAAGCACAGCGTTCACTATAGCTTATCCCATAACCGCTTCTGTCAAATGAGAGCACTTCAGCTCGAAACGCGCCGGTTACAACATCTATAGCTTCCATTGATTCTGCACTTTTCTTAGCAATTAAGGGGGGATCCAAGGACTATTTTTAGTAATCAGTCAGCTATGGGCAGCACAAATGTATGGTCACACCCCCTCAGCCTATGGGGGTCAGGAAGACTCAGAATGCTTTTTTTAGCATAGGGCTCGTGGGAAGGGTTGGGTATGCTGTTCTTGGCAGCCAAGATGGATAGAGGA
This sequence comes from Mixophyes fleayi, assembly GCF_038048845.1. NCBI lineage: Eukaryota > Metazoa > Chordata > Amphibia > Anura > Limnodynastidae > Mixophyes > Mixophyes fleayi. The sequence continues at coordinate 8,107,757 of NC_134410.1, forward strand.
GCCAGTACTGCACTGTATCTAGCCTGGGGCAGATAGACCTAATGTTTATGGATCTCCCCATTTTAGTGGAAATCAGGCCAGGCTGCCTATCTCTAGGACTGGCTTTGGAGGGCTGTGCAGTCCAATTGTTTAATGGTTTACTAGAGAAACTTTCCCATTTATTTCAATGGTCAATTCATTTCAATGGACTTGTGTGCTACAGGTACAAAACAAATTGAAATAAACAGGTCTTTGATATGAATGGAAAGAGATTGGGAGATACTTCTTCATTAGGTAGGTTTGCCTTAGTTGAGAAAAAGGACCATTGTCAAAGATCCTATATCAATCAGAAAATGAAAAAAAATTACAAAAGATGCGGTACCCACTGTCACTATTATTGTAACTGATATATTGAAAATTTTTGAGGAGCTACAACATTTTCTAAACTCTATTTAAGGCAAACTTACCATCTCATCTCTATTAAAGAAGAAGATGAATGAAATACTGTGTTGAACACACACGACGGCCATTATGAATACCTCATCATGCCTTCTGCTGATGAGGTTATGTAGGAATATATTTACCAATGTGTTTTCATATACTTAGAAGCTATTTTTATCTGCTCTTCAGACAGAGCTTCACTTCTTGTAAAGCCTGGTCTCCAATGCGTGTGAAAATAAACTGTACTTTGAACTTGCAATGTGTCTACCAACTATTGCAGGATCTTTTCTTTGGACACATAATCAAGCCTTCATATCAGACCCTTAAAAGCTTCTAAAGGACATAACCTACCTCATTTTGTTGGCCTGAAAGCCACAGATCACTTCCCAAGCTTTGCTTATCGGTAATTTGTCAACAAAATATTATTTTACCAGAAATGTGGCAAATAGTTGTATCTAGCATCAAGTGATATCCATTTTCCAGTTCCTTAAGGAAGCTTTTCTTCCCACTCGTTCTCTGAAGCAGCAACCAGATGTTACCTTTTTCTATGGAGGTAGGTACCATTTTGACTAGAGTAGGACTAGAGTTATTTCAGTACAATTAGCTAGGAAGACATCATCCAGACATTTTTTCCTAAGAAATTGTCATTCTACTGGTGACAGGACTTTTGTCTGCTAATCTAGATTTAGAGGAATATAAATATATTTAATGACTATTCTATCTTTTTACCATTATTTTACATTTAATAAAAAAATATTGACTCCCTTGTAAAGCACATGTGCACTCTTCGTTTCTCAGTTTAATTCCATTCTCATGTATTGCCCAGGTGTCAAAATGCTAGAGCCGATGTTCAAATTGTTCCACTGGAACAATAAAATCCACAGCAGCCCTCTGAAGTCATTGAGCCTTCCCAAATAATGGTCACTACATCCATCAATACTTCAAAAATTCCTCTTGGTAACATTTTTCATCTATCAAGGCATCGAGACTTAACTGGGACTCAACATCTAAACCTATTGGTGGCTCAGATTAGTGATGGATGAAAACGATTTAAAAAAAGTTCCATCTGCACCCAAAATCAACAGAATGCTACTCTAAATTTGACACTTAGTCCCAAGCCTATGTGACCTTTCCATTAATGTCGACCTGAGTGTGACACTACCCTTAATTAGTTTGTAATGGTAAATGATGCAAGGTCTGTCACTGTATGCAAACAATGTCTGTATGTACAAAAGGCACACGATGGACCTGATTCATTAAGGAAAGGAAAGCGAAAAAAAGGAGTAACTTTGCACCTTAGCAAAACCATGTTACATTGAAGGCGGAGGTCAATTTAAAATGTGGGGGATTTATAGTTGGGCTAGTGCATGTCCTAGATTAACTTTAAAGTTCAGTGCAAAAATTAATCTATCAAGTATTTGAGTGCTACAAGAAAAAACAGCCAGTATTTAACTTATGTGCAAAATAATAAGCAAATTTGTAACCCTTGCATTGTAACATTGTTTGTCCAGGAGAAAATGTATACCTTTTTTTTGCCTTACTTTCCTTAATGAATCAGGCCCTACATTGACAGATGAAAGGTGTCTTTTCATGTGGTATCACAAAATATATACTAGAAAACAGTGCTGGATTAGGACTGTAAACATTTTTATATATTAAAGATACATAAAGTGCCATCTTTATTGACAACACACCAATATATATGTAAAACAAAACGTAATAGCAGAGTTTCAGCGTTCAAAGAATTGGCTTATAAATCGATAAACAGAGAGCATAAATAAATAAATTCTAAACAGTAGGTAACTAGTCATTGAACATTTAAATCTTACTGAGCTTCCCAAGATCAAAGAGTAAAACAGAGTTCATCATTTTTCATAGTTAAAATCTAGAAAGAAATACTCGTTCCTTTTTCACATAAATAGTATATTTATTTCAATAATAATAGTTTCTATTATCAACAATGCAAAATATATAAAAGGCATTCTGCAAACAGCCTTGAATTGAAATATAATGTGTAGCATAATATATCACAAAAGAATAAGCTTAAGCACTGAACCGCGTTGTTGGTTGAAATTCTCATACATCAACATCTCCATAAAGTACAGTTCTAAAGCTTAAAACATGTATATATTTATATATTGTGATTAAATAGTGATATGAATATAGAAGTCTTTGTTAATGGAGAGTAATAGGACAAAATATGTGGAATAATAAATAATAAAATACGAGACAAAGAAAAATATACATAGAATGATACATTGAGGGGACCACAGCAACTGAGCTCAGTATTAATCAGTAATAATTACTATTCACTCATTACGTTATTGATAAATGTTGTATAATGTCCACGCACTCATCATCTCCCGCCTGGATTATTGCAACCTTCTCCTCACTGGCCTCCCCCACTCCCATCTCTCCCCCCTCCGCTCTATACTCAACGCGGCTAAAAGACACATCTTCCTCTCACGCCGCTCTTCCTCTGCCTCCCCTCTCTGCCTCGCCCTACACTGGCTTCCCTTCCCCTACAGAATACTTTTCAAGCTCCTCACCACCACTTACAAGGCTCTCTCCCACTCTACTGCCCCCTACATCTCTAACCTCCTCTCCATTCACACTCCTGCTCGCTCCCTGCGCTCAGCCAATGATCGCCGCCTCTCCTCCTCTCTTATCACTTCTTCCCACTCCAGAATCCAAGACTTTTCCCATGCAGCCCCCCTTCACTGAAACGACCTCCCTCGTTCCATCCGTCTCTCTCCAACTTTGGGCTGCTTCAAACGTGCACTCAAAACTCACCTCTTCCGCAAAGCCTACCAACCATCTACTTAACCACCTCACCTCCTCCACTTGCTCTCCCTTCTGGCTCCCCATGTGCCTGTTTCTGTCTAACCTCCTTTAGGATGTAAGCTCACATGAGCAGGGCCCTCTTCCCTCCTGTCTCCTCACCTGTTCTTCTGCTCCGTGCTTATTGCAACATCCTGCCTGGAGTTTCTGAAGTATTGGTATTTTTGTTTATTGTTCTGTACTGTTTCACCCTGTATAGTCTACTGTTTGTACTGTGTTCGGCGCTGCGGAAATCTAACAAATAAATGATAATAATAATAATAATATAACTGTGAATGGCATATTAAAATCACTACCAAAAAATACCGGTAGGTTCTCACATTCTCTGTGATATATACCGGTAGTAGTCAGTTTAACTATACTTACTACCAGAGACAACAGCGACATGCCAATTCCGAAGACTGCTACCCCGATGTGAAAAATAGAACGACTTACCATGACACCGATGAAGTGATGTGACGACCCGATGTGTTACCGACTGAGGAAAATGATGTCACATCAAAAAGCGACTCCTCTTAAAGCGCCGATGGACGCACCCAGGTGCCATTCATCCAAAGTAAGTCTTATTTTAGTGATTAGTGTTATGGTTAGGAGTTAGGGTTAGGAGTTAAGGTTAGGGTTAGGAGTTACGAGTTAGTCTTTACCTTAGCTTTACAAGCCAGGTCCATCCATTGGTGCTTTAAGAAGAGTGGAGTTTTGACGTGACTTCAGTTTCCTCAATCGGCAACACATTGGGTCGTCACATTACTTAATCTGTGCCATGGTAAGTTGGTTTTTTTTCATGATGGGGTAATAGTTTTCACATGTCTTTGTAGTCACTATCGGGGTAGTCAGTATCGTTAATTGTACTACACCCGTATATACGCTATATGGACAAAAGCATTCAGACACTTGACCATTACACCAACAGGGACTGTAATGATATTGTACTCAAATACATATACTTTAACATGCAGTTGGTCCCTCTTTTGCTGCGACAACAGCTTCCACTCTTCTTGAAAGGCTTTCCACAAGATGTTGGAGAGTTTCTGTGGGAATTTGTGCCCATTCGTTCTGTAGAGCATTTATGAGGTCAGAAACTGATGTTGGACGAGAAGGCCTGGCACACAATCTCCGTTCCAGTTGGGATGCCAAAGGTGTTCGATGGGGTTGAGGACAGGGCTCTGTGCGGGCCAGTCAAGTACTTCCACAGCAAACTTATCAACTTGGTATGCTGAAGCATTAAGATTGCCCTTCACTGGAGATAAGGGGCCCAGCCCAAACCCTGAAACCATCATCCCTCCTCCACCAAACTTCACAGTTGGCATAATGTAGCCAGGTAGGTAACATTCTCCCGGCATCCGCCAAACGCAGACTCACCCATCTGACTGCCAAACAGAGAAGCATTTCAACTGCTCCACAGTCAGGGACAGGCTGGGCCGCTCAGACTCACCGCTGCTAGGGCCACATCCCATGTCATGAGATGCGGCCATCTGTGCGCCCCCCCGGGCTGATATCTGCCAGCCCGCACCTGTCCACAGTCCAGTGTCAGTCTGCTTTACACCACTCCATCCGACACTTGGCATTGGTCTTGGTGATGTGAGACTTGCATGCAGCTGCTCGGCCATGGAAACCAATTCTTTTATGCTCCGCTGAACAGTTTTTGGGCTTACATTAATGCCAGTGGAAGTTCGTAACTTTTCAGCTATGGAATCAGCAGAGCGTTGGTGACTTTAACGCACCATGCACCTTAGCAGTCGTTGACCCCGCTCTGTGATTTTACATGGTCTTTTGATCCATGGCTGAGTTGCTGATGTTCCTAAATGCTTCCACTTTTTAATAATATCACTTACAGATGACCGTGGAGTATCCAGCAGGGATGAAATTTCACGAACTTTCATATTGCAAATGTGGCATCCTATTTTGTATCACAAATGTTTGGAAATGGAGACTGCATGGCTAGGTGCTTGATTTTATGCACCTCTGGCAACGGGTCTGATTGAAACACCTCATTTCAATAATTAACAGCTGTGGCCAAAAACTTTTGTTTATATAGTGTATCTAATAGTACTAAACAGTATATACAGACTGAGTTAGGTAGATATCATTGTGAACTAACTAGTATACTTATTTCTTTGAGGAAAAACAGTGTCAGACTATTAGCAGCATAATCCAAAATACAAACAGATCTCTTTCTTTTAAAATTGATTTTTTTTTTAGTGAAAGTAATCTTGTTTGGGGCAGTGACAACTGAAACTTAAAAAAAAAAAAAAAACTGGGTGTTTGCGTGTCAGATTCAGCAACAGCTGCACACCCCAAAGCCCAAAGAAAGCTATATATATATATATATATATGGTAAACGACAATACATGTTTGATTTGAGTGGTTTACTGCTGCTGTTCATTGTCATCTTCCCCCAGGAGATGGTACCTATTCCCATGATTATGCTACTATATATATATATATATATATATATCTAATATATATAAGCCTAGCGGCGTGTGTTAGTGTGTGTGTGTGTGGAAAAAACTATTTTCTCAGAAAGGGCTCATCCAATTGACCTGAAATTTGGTATACTGACATTATTTGACAAAAAAATTATAATAGTGAAGTCAGTTAACTTCCATCATCCCCCCTTCCCTCGGTGGGAGGGGTAGTAAAGGCTAAATTTATGAGTTGAGGGCTCAAACTCTTGACTCCTTCCAGAATGCCAAGGCACAGATTAAGATTAAAAGTTGGAAGCATTATTATGCTATTGATAAATCTGAATGTTAAGAAAGGACTGTGCAATGGCACTCGATTAGTAGTGACAGCACTGAAAACGAATGTGATACAAGCAGAAGTTTTGACTGGCTCTGCTGAAGGAGAGAAGGTGATGATACCTCGGATTGACTTATGTCCATCCGAAACAGGACTGCCGTTTAAGCTAAGACGGCGGCAGTTCCCTTTGAAGGTGGCATTTGCTATGACCATTATCAAGTCACAGGGTCAAACACTTGACCGTGTGGGTATTTATTTACCAGAGCCTGACTTTGGTCGTGGACAATTGTATGTCACATTTTCACGAGTACGGAGAAGCAGTGATGTAAAAGTGCAGGTTATGAATACTGCCCTTCAAGGAAGACTGATTGAGCACAGCGATAAGGTGTTTAGCAGAAACGTTGCGTATCGAGAGGTTTTAGAACAGTAAGACGATGGAGACTAAGGATGTGGCGATGAAGATGAAGGATGAGGTGATGGAGAAGAATGATGAGGTGGTGACATGTGGACAAAACCACGTTAAAAAAGGGCGCTTACGTCGGGAAGTAACGCTCCTTCCCTTAGGAGGCCTGGCCTAGCCCCAAATGCATGACAAGAACCTTTTTAACACCTTAAGTAGCTTGATTTTACTAGAATGCATGAGTATCATGCACGGGTTAACTTGTATATATATATATATATATATATATATATATATATATATATATATATATATATAAAAATATATATATATAAATAATCTTTTCTATTTTTCAATACTTGTCTATTTTGGAAGGGTCATTACCTGAAATCTATACGTGTTCTGTGGAGTGATTCATTATTTTGTATCACAAAAGTTTGCAAATGGAAACTGCATGGCTAGGTGCTTGAGTTTATACTCCTCTGGCAATGAGTCTGATTGAAACACCTCAATTCAGTAATTAACAGCTGTGGCCAAATACTTTTGTCCATATAGTGCATTTGTGAAAAAATCTCCCAAAATTCCATGAACACAAACTTTGGACAATTGACTTTACCTTTTGCAGTATATCCTCATTTTATTCTAATAATATAAATATAGATTGCAAGCATGCAAACAATGCCCTGTTACCTCTTTGTATGTCTGTTAATACCTAGGGATATAATTACTAAACTGCAGGTTTGAAAAGGTGGAGATGTTGCCTATAGCAACCAATCAGATTCTAGTTGTCATTTTGTAGAATGTACTAAATAAATGATAACTAGAATCTGATTGGTTGCTATAGGCAACATCTCCACTTTTTCAAACCCACAGTTTAGTAAATATACCACCTAGTTTTCTCTTATTGTTTTTCTTATTAACAATTGTATAGAGTTGCAGAGCATGGTGATGCCATATAAATAAATGTGAACAGTAATGATCAAAATCTTCCTCAACGTTAAAATTCAATTATTATGAAGCCTTGTTTATATAGTACAGCATATTATGTAGTGCTTTATAGAGAATGTGTAATAACCTACCAGTAATTTTTTTGAGGAACCCTTGAACAGGAAGAAAACCATGCAAACATAAGAAAATATAAAATTTGCCTTTAAATTTGATTAAAACGGAAGACTTAAAACATAGAATTTGACAGCAGATAAGAACCACTTGGCCTATCTAGTCTGCCCATTTTTGAACCTATTGTAACCTCAAACCCGATTTGAGCCTTAGTTCTTTGTAAGCATATCCTTATATCTATCCCAAGCATGTTTAAACTGCTCTACTGTATTAGCCTCTACCACCTCAGATGGGAGGCAATTCCACTTATCCACTACTTTTTCTGTGATGTAGTGTTTCCTCAGATTTCCTCTGAACCTACTTCCCCCCAGTGTCAGTACATGTCCTCGTGTTCTAATACTTCTCTTCCTTTGAAGAATGTTTCCCACCTGCACCTTGTTATAACCCTTGATATATGTTAAAGTTTCTGTCATGTCCCCCCGTTCCCTTCTCTGCTCAAAATTATACATATTAAGATCTTTTAGTCTTTCCGGGTAAGTTTTGTGCTGTAGGCCATGCACCATTTTAGTTTCCCTTCTTTGTACAGTCTGTAATTTATTTATATCCTTCTGGAGATACGGTCTCCAGAACTGAACACAATATTCTAGATGAGGCCGTACCAATGACCTATACAGTGGTATTATTACTTCTTTCTTTCTGCTACTGATTCCTCTCCCTATACAACCAAGCATCTGACTTGCTTTTCTCATTGCTTTGTTACATTACTTACCTGCCTTTATGTCACCTGAAATAGTGACTCCTAGATCCCTTTCCTCCTCAGTAGGTTCCTCAGTAAATGCATATGTTTGAAAATATACAGTATGTGTGAGTCTTCCTCTACTTACAAGTTGCTTCTACTAATACGATGGTAGCAATTATGGTATCAACATTGGTCCACAAATACAAAGGTTTGCATGAGTTTCTTCCCGCTTCTCCATTTTCCTCCCAACTAAGTCCAAAAATATACCAATAAGTTGGTTTTCTGACAAAATATGGACTCTAGTCTGTAAGTGTGTGTGTTTTGGGATTTAGATTGTAAGCTCAAATGGGGCAGGGGCTGATGTGAATGATTCAACAGCTCTCCCTCTGTAACTATTGGTAGAAAGGTGCTACATAAATAAAGAAACATTATTATTAAGTTGCCTCTCTAGGCAGGTAACGCATCTCAGGTGAGTCACAGATTTTCTTTCTTTACTCATGGGTGCTTCCACAGTACTGCAAAAACAAAAAAAGGCAATTTGTTCAATCAACTAAAAACTAACTAAAGGTGCAAAGCAAGCTGCAAAGATAAGTCAATCCTTTTACGGAAAGTTGCGGGACAAAGCCTTGGGGTCATTTAAACTCATCATAGATTAGCCGTTACATTCTTCTCTCTTTTGCATATTTTTATATCAGCTATTTTGCTATTGAATAGTGTTATTTACACCACTGTAACACAGCACATTCAATTTGATCTCCCACTCAGAAAGAAAAGAAAATGTGCAGCATTGTGATTATTCAAAGCATAATAGAGTAATTAGATGGAGGAGGTGAGCTGAATTTATATAGCTCTTGGTCCTATCAACCAGTTCAAGGTTACATTATATTGGCCTCGTTCCAGTCACTACGGCAGCATCTGCTAGCCGCCAGGTTTTTATATATCGTTTAAATTGAAAATATATAACGGAGAGAATACAAGAGAGAGTTTTGGCAGATATTATGCAATTATGACTAAATATAAAACAATGGACACCCTAAATCAAAGCGAAAATGACAACCGTCAGCTAAAGAAAATACAAGGAACATGAGTAAATCACATTGCTTTAAAATATATTTGGACTTTTATATGAAGTAGACTGGATTTTCTTTTATATAAAGTATTCATGAATACATATATTTTCAATATTTCTTCATAAATATGCAATACGCAGCTGTCAATCACAGTACAAAATAAAACTGTTTTACCAAAGATTGTTTATTCTTTAGAAACACAGACTTCTAACTCCACCGTCTGAAATATTCTGTAGGCAAAACTACATTGCCCCCTGCCTCCTTAATTAAATCTTTATTATTAAAGGGCCACTTACCCTAAAATTCAAGTTATCCCAATTCACAAAGGCCAATGTTGCCACTGATCTTGTAACATTTACAAATCGTATGGAAAAGTTTTTGACCTTGAAATCAATGTTGTTATTTATCATACTGAATGTCACTGTAATGCAAGTTACCATTTATCAGCTGCCTGCAGTGTTCTTAAATAGAAAAACAGTTTATTGTAAAACACTTGTATGATCAAAGCCATTTAGACAAAGCATTAGAGTAAACTCGAAGGCGCTGAGGGGAATGGGAAAAGATTGTGTGTACTTGGGGGTAAATGTGTGAAGCTCAGATTTCTGGAAGTTGCCCGGAAATCAGCAACTTTTCAGGGGAAATTTAAAGCAGCGATGGTTTGTAAAGGCAAGTTTGCCTTTACAAGCTATTGGCGATTTAAATTTCCCCTGAAAAGTCACTGATTTCCGGCGGCTTTCAGAAATCGAAGCTTCACACATTTACCCCCAATTGGTGTAGCTGGTTTATGTAACTTAGGCTGTATTAATAATATGATTATTATTATTATTATTAATTTTTATTTATAGGGCGCCACTAGGTATCCGTAGCGCCGTAGAGGGACAGACAGAACAAGATACAGGGTGAGACAGCACGGTACAGCTAACAAAAAGCACAGTAACTCAGAAGTTCAGTGTACAGCTAGATGAGAGGTGAGAGCCCTCAGCGGGGTAGAGAAAGGGGTAAAAGGACAGAAGGACCTCACGGAAGAGACAAGGAGCTGGAGAGCAGAGTTAAGGTGGTGGAGAACAGAAGGAGAGGAGGCCCTGCTCTAAGGAGCGTACAATCTATGGGGATGGGAGGACAGACAGAGACGCAATGGTAGGAGGAGGAAATGGGGAGAACAGAGGCAGAGACGGAGAGGACGGGGGACAGGAGAATGAAAAGGAGGGAGGTAGGAGGGGGACAGGAAGGAGGGCAGGAGTGGGAGGGGGTTTAGTGGGAGGGGGGTATGATAATGATTTTATTTTCAGAATCACAGTGTTACATACAAACGGCCAGAACATTAATATAATAACATTATATTTATATGATATTCAGGCAGAAATGATATGTAACACAAAAATTATATCATTATAATGTTATTTTATTAATGTTCTGGCCGGAACATCTGTTTTAATATGCCTAAGGTACATAAACCAGCCACAAAAACACATTGAGTATTAGTCACACAATCTTTTCCCATTACCCTCATTACCTTGGAGTTTACTCTAATACTTTGTCTTCAATCTTTAGCGGAATAAGGGGTTGTCTGTCCAGAACGCCACTTACCCTATATACCACCTAAAGGGAGCGCAGGTAAATATACCTTTTGGTTTGGTATGATCAAAGCTTTATGCCCACCGCAAAATGGTAAATGGTGCATTCATGAGACTGACTCATCAGCCTAACCTTTGCTACAGTTTGGATATATTGCTATTGAGTGGGTGGGGTTAATACGGAGCAATCCGGTACCACCCCCGCAGAGCAGATGAAGTCAATCAAGTAATTGATCCCAATAAATAGCATTCCCTCTGTATAGTACAGCAGGTTTTATATTTATATGTATAATCTTTATAAGTAGCACTTTTCTATAAAGCTGCTTACATTCCAAGTTTATTGGTCTTTTATTAGACTGTACATGTAGCAATGTTATCTCTCACCTTCCTCATCCCTTTCAAGACTACTAAAATCTTTGCTTCTGGTTCCCAGTCTTCTTTGCAGGTTCTTCTACAGATATCGTCCCACTACTGGTTTCTCGTATCGGAACAAACAGGTTGGAGGCGGTTGAACCATGATGGAGAGGGCTTACATATGTTTGAACCAAAATTAATGTATTTTAACTGTTCTTAAATGCAAATGAGGAATCTCAAAAGTGAACAGCGAGGTCAGAACTTCAAAAAACAGACGTGTTCGTTGTTCAAATAAAAAAAAACTTTATTATTTAAAAATCTTGCTTTAATTGTATTTTTTTTAAAAAATAGTACTTTTAGCGTAAACACCACGCCGTAAATGTGAGTTTGAACAGAAAACCTCAATCTGTAAATTTCAAGCTGCAAAATTGAAACTACATTTATTGTAGATTGTACCAAGTACATGTAAGAGGTTTAAACACAAAAGAACCATGGTCATTAATACACTTGACCAAAGACCTGCAGATAATACGAGGATGAAAAGCATGCTGGCATTGGAGATCACATGAAGTACAAGGGCCCCCCTCCCTCATAAAGAGTTTGTTGGGGTTACCATATAATAATATGTGTAAGTAACTTAATAAGTCTTACTATGACTTTGTGATGTAGCTCTGTCCAAAAGTAAGATATAAATATGTATTCTGTTTCCTTCAGAAGCAAATGAAATCACAACTAACAAGCCTTAAACAATGACTAAAATGGCTTTGATATTGGACAAAAAGCTCAAACAGCAAAGCACAAAAAGCCAGATATGTTTGGTCTGATATCACTGATACAACCATGTGTGTGAATGGTTAGGATGTCCCTATTCATATACTAATTTATTGAGGGCCAAGCTCGTCTTATTTTAACATTATGAATGTTTAAGTTGGTTGGTACTAATGCATTTAGATATGTTTTAGCTATGTTAGTACGTTTTAAATATTGTTCTGCATTTTTACTTTCTATTATGTTTTTATGCTTTGCTATTGTTTCGGACCCACTGTTTATATCTATTGCAGAAATGTAAATAAAGTACAGATGGGGTTTGTGATCGACTTGTGGGGCAATCAGCCACCGTCTGGATTGTGGAGTACGCTTCTGATTGCACCCCATGCTTTCCTCTTAGAGATTGGAGAGATAATCTGCTAGACAAATTTAATTAAGACTGAATATATTTCAATGCATACTAGTTAACTCAATAATACACATCACTTTGAATAAATTGGAGCACCAGGGCTAAAATGTACCAAACTGCAGTTAAAACTGCCCCTCCCCCCACATTCTCCCATTCATGCACCGCATTTAAGATGTTTAGCAGTGCTCTTCACAGTGACTGCAGGAAGAGATGCTCAGATTCTATGCATATGACATTTTTATTTAATTTTCTCTCTCTGGTTTTTCGCTGCTTTCTGCCTAATAGGATTCTATCTATAAACGCTAAAAAACAGTACAAATAAAAATAATAATAATAATAATGGTAATTATATATACGCATAAAGCAACACAACAAGTTTTTGCTGGGGAGATAGGAGCAGAATATGTTCCACAAATATTTTAATGGGAGCTAGAGGAATGACGGGGCACCTGCCATCACCTTTGCCATTGCAGTGACAGACCAAACCATTCTCTCCTCTATTAGTGCACAAGGAAATGTCACCTGCCAACCTCAAACTTTCAAGTTTTCTTTAAATCATGTCTTCCAAGTACCACACAACAGCATCCATTTATAATTTAAAGGGAATACAGTCATATAAATATCAAGTGACACAGGAATACTATGACAGATGTAATTATAGAAGGAGCTCGTAGACAGTGTGCATAGTTTGCAGCAAAGGAGTAGAGTATGCAATTTACTTCTGTGTAATTAATGTCTAAAACGTTGTATACTGTGTTAAAATTGCATTATTTAAAATAGAGAAAGGTATAGGAAGAAGAATCAATCCTATTATGAGGTCTTATATGCAACGGAAGTGTTGGTTCCTGCATAAACACTTATTAATCTTTCAGTTAAAAGTATAATTACTTTCCTTCAATCCAAGTGGATTAGCTACTAGGCAACACAGATGATGGCTTATGGTTTCGAGCTGAGAAGGAAGTTTAATATATCTTGCAACAGAGGTAAGCAACATGTGACTTTTAAGCTATTTGGGAAGTGTAATATTATTGAAATAAACAAGTACATTTGTTGTAGGTGGCCCAATTTGGTGATTTGTAAAATTAGGCAATTTTATGATTTGCCATTCATTTGTGAAACGTTCCCAACTCGCCCAACATTCTTTGAATAAATAATTCCCACTGAATCAGGTCAATAATGATGCACTGGACATTGGGCTTCCAGTTCCACAATGCAGGTTTCCCGACAGAGCGTCAATGCGCAAATGCAGGACACGGCTGTTGCATGTGTATGCCGGCAGCAGGAGTTCCACTGAGTCGTATCCTGCTTTAGTAAATATGCTGGAGGCACAATATGCAAGGTACCTGCATCTGAACTGAGGACTGGAGAAGGTCCATGGGAATGGGCAGCCCCCAGTAAGTGGAGACCCAATCCCAGGTAGGGGAGTGGGCTAAGGGGATGACTATGTGAAGACACACCACTAGGAGTCTGCCTGCAGACTGGTCCAAGATCATGTGTTCAGCTGGTTATTCCCAGCATCTTGCCTTCTATCAAGTCTGAGCTGCTGTGTAAGTCTGTCTTTCTCTAAAGAACGGTTCCCTGCATCCTTGCTTTTAATTAGTTCTGAGCTACTGTACCTTTCCTGAACAGCTGATGGGTGAGCTGAACCCTTTGAAGACCCATTCTGCCTTCATACCTGGCCTGTGATAGAGTTGGATAGTGTTTGGCAGGCATGATTCTTGGCTCTTGCATTTTTTCCAAGTTTGCTCCTGACCTTGCACAAGTTCCTGGTTCTGCATTATTTGTATTCTGATGTCTGGATTGCATTCAGACAATTCTTGTGGGTCCGGGCTATGTTCATATTGGACTCCTGGGGGTAAATGTATGAAGTTCCGATTTCTGCAAGCCGCCAGAAATCAGCGACTTTGCAGGGAAAATCGCCGCTTTAAATTTGCACAAATTGGAGCTTCTTACATATACCCCATGATTACTAGGAGCATGACACAAACTCACTGGGGAAAATGGATGCCTACTTGCTAATAGTTGATGCTACTCAGCCACGGCCCATTGCTAAGCAATGAGCATGCACTGCCGGAATCAGAAGGCGTCTGTCCTCACGACAGAGGAGGAGAGAAGGACAACGCTTGACAGGGTATCACTGAAGTCTGTTTTTGATTGTCACCTGATTGTCTCCTTCTGGCTTCTGTCTGCATCTACAAGCTATTCACATATGGCTCAACATAGAATCCCCAGCCACAGACTGCGGAAGCTTTCCTTTGCTCTCTAGAGGGGCTTTGCAGTGATGACTGGACTCTGTGTTAAGTTGAATGATTAAGAGACACTATGCATTATCTTGCCTTGCCTAAAGACTGTATAATCTACCTCATTATAAGTTCAAGAGATCCTATTTATAATCTTGCCTGGTCTAGACCGAATATATGCTCTAGTATTATTTCAAGACATATTGCTTATTTCAGAGATGTAGCAAAAGACTATTTACCTTCTGCATTGCATTGTAGCAATTATTAATTCCCGCATTGCTTCAGTGTTTATGCTTTTCCTGTTTGCTCTGATCCTGCAATAAACTTCATATTGTTTTTCAGTCACTTATCACTAATCACATATCATCACTCACTTCAGCCCTAGACACTGCATCTCCATCTACTACATTTAGTCTCTCACAATCCAAACCCCAGCCATGGCACAACAAAGAGACCCGCTACCTGCAAAAGTGCTCCCGCACTGCAGAGCGCCACTGGAGGAAATTTCATTCCTCTCCCAATTTCCTCCACTATAAATTCATCCTTTCATCTTACAGCGCTGCCCTTTCAATTGCCAAACAAACATTCCTCAAATTTCTAATATCCACCCAGTCTTCTAACCCACCTCACCTCTTTGCCACCTTCAACTCACTTCTCTGCCCACCTGCACCTCTTCCTTCCTCCCTCACTGCCCATGATTTTGCCACCTATTTCTAAGCCAAAATTGATACCATTCGACAAGATATTTCCTCATGCCAAATTTCACTAACTTCACTTACTGTTCCCACCTTTACCTACACTCCCCAATCCACCCTTAATTCAGTTTCTCCAGTAACTGAAGTGAAAGTCTCTGCACTCATCTTGTCATCTCACCCTACAACCTTTCTACTCAACCCTATTCCATCCCAACTGCTCCGCTCCCTCTCCACCACTGCATGCCCACCTCTAAATCACCTCTTCATCCTGTCTATCTCCACTGGCATATTTCCATCCTCTTTTAAACATGTGCTCATCTCACCTATTCTATAGAAACCATCTCTCGATGCAGTCCCTCTCTCCAACTACAGCCCTATTTCTCTCTTACCTTTTGCCTCCAAACTACGTGAGCGATTAGTGTACAAACACCTGTTTCACTTTCTCTCCTCTCATTCCATTCTCATCTCTCTGAAATCAGGCTTTCTCCCCCAACATGCCACTGAAACTGCTTTCACAATAGTGACCAATGATCTACTTACTACAAAATCTAATGGTAATTTCTCCACACTCATTCTCCTAGATCTCTCTGCTGCTTTTGATACTGTTGACCACCCTCTTCTCCTACACACCTTTCACTCCATTGGCCTTCATGACACAGTCCTTTCCTGGTTCACTTCCTACCTATCGAACCGCTCCTATAGTGCTTCTACCACTCCCACTATATGTTGGACTTGCAGACGGCTCTGTTCTTGGCCCTTTATTTTTTTCATTGTAGACCTATACTTTTGCGGCACTAATTCGCTCATTTGGCCTCCAATACCACCTCGACGATGATGACACCCAAATCTATATGTCTTCCCCTGACCTCTCTCCGTCTATACTATCTTGTGTAACCAACTGTCTTTCTGCTATCTCCACATGGATGTCCCAACACTACCTAAGCTCAACATGTCCAAAACAGAACTTATCTCCCCTCCTGCCAGAGTCACCACCTGCCCTCAAATCTCCCTCACTGTCAATAACACCATAATTTCCTTAGTCTCCCAAGCCCGCTGACTTGGTGTCACACTTGACTCCGCCCTCTGCTTTTTTCCTCTCATCCAGATTCTCTCCCAATCCTGTCGACTCCACCGTAGAAACAATGCCAGAATACGCCCTTTTTTTACTCATCATGCTACCAAAACTCTTATCCATTCGCTCACCATCTCTCCTCTTGACTATTGCAACCTCCTGCTATCTGGCATTCCTGACACCCATAAAGCCACACTTCAATCCATCCTAAATGCTGCTGCAAGACTGATCTTCCTCTCTCACCACTCCACATCTGCTGCATCACTTTGCAAATCCCTGTGTTCTCCAGAATAAATTTCAAATTACTCACCCTTACCTACAAAACCCTCAACACCACCCCTGCATACATCTCAAATCTCATATCAAAATAATCTCCCTCCCATCCTCTTAGATCTACCTCTGAACTTCGCCTTGTCTAGTCTCTGATAACCACCTCTCCCTCCCGCATTCAAGACTTCTCCCATGCTGCTCCCCACATATGGAATCCCTACCACGCTCAATCAGACTTTCCCACAGCCTTCAAATGTTTAGATGCTCTTTGAGAACACATCTCTTTTTTAAAGGTGACCTAATCCCCGATAACACTATTCACGCTAATGCAACCTCACAACTATCCCAATCTCCACTCTGAGCACACTTGCTCCTCTTGTTTCAGCTGTGCCCTCTTCCCTTTAGAATGTAAATCTCTAATGAGCCGGGTCCTCCATACCCTTTATTTTCATGTCTCCATTCATTTTGTCTGTCTTGTTTGTTCTTGTTTTACGTATGTCCTGTTTTATGTATGTCTTTGTCTTCCCTACTGTACGGCACTGCGAAACACTGTGTCGCATTACAAATCTACGATAATAATAATATTTCCCTACAACACAACCTTGTTATACCTCTTCTTATCTAACATCGTGCTTGTGTTGATATTGGTGCCTCTGTGGACTGTACTTTCTTTGTGGAACTGTAAAAGCAGGAGGACATTGAGCTCAGTCCCTCCTTATATTGAAAAGCATGGATTTCACATCAAAGGGACTGAGGCAACGATACTGGTGAAGTATAAGAGTGAGTAATTTGCAGTGTGGTGAACCCTCTGGAATTGTTTCATACTTGCTATTATTTTTTGTACTGTGTGTTATATATATATATATATATATATATATATATATATATATTAAAAAGGGTGCTCCTTGCACCCACCATTTGCTAAGGAGATTTATTTAAACCATGTTGCGTTACCAGGAAGGGCAGGAGCAAAACACAGCACTGACCTATGTGAAGGAGGGCTGGCAGGGCAAACAGGACTAAACATTACTCCGGTATCCTCACAGATGCGAATACTCAGAGGATCAGAATGGGGGCCTCAAATTTAGAAGGCTCAGCATTGCCAGCACCCCCTCACCTCCAGACCGCATAGCCTCTACCCACCCAGTTACAGTAATTGTTCCTCCACTGGAATCATTGGTTTTAAAAATATACATGATACATATATGAAGATATATTTATTAACTTATTGCTAATTGTTGTGCTAAGCGTTATATAGTTGTTTTTAGATACATGGTATACTTTTATTTGTGTTGTTTCTGTTAGTCTAGGCCATTTACAATTTCACTGCTCCAAGGGATAGTGAACACATTATGTTCCAGAGAAACACTGGCCACATTACATCTGATAACGCACCTTTGTTTTTATCTGCTTTGCAGTTAGAGAGTGTAATATTTTGTTTGAATTTCGTGGCTTCAAATGTGACTGCTGTATGCCCGAAGTTAAGTTTGATTGAGAAGTATTGAAATTAACTTCACACATATTAATTCGGTCCACATCTTAACTAATATCTTTTATTTACAATATCTGGTTTCTAAGATCAGTTGTTTATCATGGGTTTCACATAAAATAAAAAGTTTCAGATCCTTGTCTCACACCTGGATTATTGAGTCCCCCATTCAAAATTAATTTTTATTAACAATTATATTGGAATTTATGAGGAAGCATCAAACTTTAAAGAAGGGCCAATTGCGGTCACCACATTGCTGAATTACTTTTAAGATTCCTAATTTACTCACTGGCCTTTTTACTAACTGGAATATTTTTACAACTGGAGGCTTTATGACCTTTAAGCACAGACAGGAGTACAGGAGGAGCTTAGGAAAAGTCTGTCTCTGAGAATGGAGCTATTAAATGTAAAAATTTTGTGTATAATGTCCACTCATTTTCCTAGTACACATAGTTTGTCAGATATTCGAATTGACTTAAAGTTAAAATTAATCCATAATAACTCTACAGTAAAACATTTGTCCTAAAATATTAATAGTTCAAACGGTTTTCTACAAAAAAATACATTTAGCCTGAAAAAGTACTGTAGGCAATTTATCTATCTATCTATCTATCTATCTATCTATCTATCTATCTATCTATCTATCTATATATCTATCTATCTTAAATAATGTTAATATATATTTGATCTGCAGTGGTGATTTTGAGGTCCTACCCAGTGCGCTTAACATTTGGCTACATGTTGGCTTATACACCCTGACTTCAATGTGAAGGTACATGGGCAGCCAGTGGTTTTGAGCTAAAATACTCTGTGCTGCTGTTAACACAGGAATACTTTAAATGACTGTAAGTTATTATAGCCTCTCCAATTTCATCCCAATTGTAAAGCGCAATGGAATTTGCTGGTGCTATATAAATAAATGTTGATGATGATGATGATGATCTCTTACATGTCTGTGTTTGACCCTAATTAATGTCTACTTAAAACACTCTTACCAGTACAAATTTAATACTATACTTTTATGATATTTTTGATATCTTTCTGCTATTTTTGGCCACATTTTGATTGTCTGAGCGCTTGCCTCTATGCGATATCTCAGATCATATTTCTTGTATGGTCAGCCTTTAGTATTTTTAATCCTCTAAATATTTCCAACACACAATAATGCTGAAAAAAGACACAAATCCAACTTTGATTACTTATTTTTAACTGCGTTTATCCAGAAGAAGACAAGATAAAAGTTAGAACAAGGCATTTGTCAATTTAAATTCACAGAGTTATACATGGCAATAGGATTAACCCCCTTGTATCAGTCACCCCAGCTAAGCATGTATATCTACCAAGAGAGACATTCAGTTTATTTTTAAGTCTTTTTAAGTCCATTTAGTGACTCTGCCCTAACTACATCCCTCAGTGAGGAATTCTACATCCTAACTCCCCTTAATGTGAAATATCCTTCTTGTCCTTCGACCAGTCACTGTGAATGTTCCTTAGTCACCATTGCAGCCCTGGTCATGAAGTTTTTGTTCAATAAATCTTTGCATTGACTGTAAACAGTTGTACATTGAAAGTCTTAATTCACAGGAATTTGTTAAGTCACGTCTGATGATGATTTGGGTAATTATGATACCAATTAAAAATGAAATCTCATTTACTAATTCTGCTTTAAGATATAGATTTTAAACTAAACCATAACAAGTAGTAATTTAACTTGCCAAAAGCTCATTGCTGATTGGTTGTTGTGGCTCAGTACAAACTTTTGCTCCTAAATGCAATGTTAATATAGCTACTAAATCCAAATATCTCAATATGTCAAACACATTGAACAGTACAGGGGGGTGAGCTCACCTGCCAACATCATGACATCTCAAGTAGGTGATGCCTTGATGTTGACAGGTGAGCTTATCCCAATAATATTGTGCACAAAATTCTCTTACTTTTGTATATGTTGATACATAGTGATTTATATATTGTTTTCTTTAGCGCGCTGGACAACATTTTGTCTTGTTCTGACATACACAGTGGTCCCTAACCCTTAATTATCCTGGCTGCACTTTTTCAAATGATTTTATTCACCTGTACACATTTCATTCATTTATAGAAGTGCACCTTATTCCTTTTCATCTACATTTAACAATAAGAAACATGACGGACCAAAAGAAATGCTTGGTTCAGGGGGTATCTGATTAAATGCTCTATTTAACCTGTCCTAGATCCAACAGCAAATTCAACATTCAATAAATCTTGATTGACTGACAGGGAACATTTGTTTTCAATGTAATGAAACATAATCATGTAAATTAACCAATTATCAATATCAATTATCCAATCAATAACTTTGAGACATTGACCATTCAAAGCAGGAATTATAACGCTCTATCAACAACTGGACGACAGTTGGATGAGCAAATTGGTACACAGATTTAATTTCATTTACTGTACTGACTATTTTTATATTTACACATAAACATTTATTTCTGTGCTTGTGAAAAATATCCTTTGTGTGTTTTATCAGTATTATTATAGCGCATTTCTGTTGCTAATAGTGTCATGTAAACAGAATGTTGACACTAGACCCAGGGTTTGTTCCCACCTTTCACATATATTTGTTGATAAAAATGCTTATATTAAATATTTGGTCTATAGTACACCATTTATTTAAAAAATGACATATTTGTTTTTTTTGTTTTCTTTGCACAGCATAAGGCAAAAGTATATTAATTAGTCTATTTACATGATTTCCCAATTTAGAGTAGCAAAACTTGCCTTTAGCTAACACATAATTGGAATTACAATTGCTTGCTTGTGATATCACAAGTTTGCTAATTAAAACTGGCTTCATCAAGCTTGCTCTTGAACGGAAAAAAAACCCGGAATTATTCAATCTTGCTATGCTCTAGGGGGTTTATTTCATGTACCACCACCAGGGGGTACTTGTCTGATTAATACACAGTTCAGACAGGATAGGCTCTGAGTAACACATTGTGAGGACACTCTCCCCGCACAAAATGCATAGAGACTGGATAAAAATATATGTCAATGCTGTTTGTATTCTTAAATAGACGATAAACAATGGGAAGACGATTACAAAATATGTAATTTATGAATAGGTCAGTGGACAGAAATAAAGCCACATATATAGGTCAAAGACAAAAAAGAGAGAACAAATGTGATGTAACGCAGTTGTACAAATAGATAGTCATATTATAATACTGCTCAATAGTAAATTATAAATTCATTGCTCAAATCATATCAACACAAAATAGGTGAAAAATATTAGATGGCTTTACATCATTGTCAGGAATGGTTGAGTAGCTAAGCGCACTAACTATTTTATTATGACGCTTCCCGGTGTCGCTACATCAGAGATTGTAAATTGGTCAGCGGAACAATGACTTAAAAATTCTGTTTTCCAAACTTTTTCAATTTGCATGTGTTCCTTAAACCTCTAGCATAAAACAAAGCAAGAAAATGTGAGAGAATGCTCAAAAATGTGATTCCCATCTCATATGACCAGTTTGCAGGGAAATAGTTTTATTATAAGACAGACATAAAACTTGCGATTATTATAGTGATTCTTTACCCTAATCTATAAAACAATACAGAGAACTTTGATTGGAACTTTTTACCACAAGGACTATAGACAGGACACGCGGTCACCCCCTAAGGTTAGAGGAGAGGAAATTTCACAACCAGCAAAGGAAGGGGTTCTTTACAGTAAGGGCAGTCAATATATGGAATTCACTGTCAGGGAAGGTTGTGATGGCAGATTCAATAGATATGTTTAAGAAAGGGTTAGACAAATTTTTAGCTGAAAAGTGTATCCAGGGATACGACCGTTAATTAAAATGAAGGATAGTACTGGATAAAGGGTAAAAATAGGACTGCAATATTGAGTCTGGGGCAATTTCAAATATAAGTGCAGGAACGCAGGAGATCCAAAATAGGTTGAACTTGATGGACTGGTGTCTTTTTTCAACCTCATCAACTATGTTACTATGTTACTATGTTACTATGTATCTACATAATAAGATAGTTAGACTCAACTCTGCTGAATGCTATCTATTTGAAAGCTGGTGCCTCTTTGCGCTTGCATAGACTTACTGTGTGAAGGCAATTTGGTGTACAACCCCCTGAATACATGTCGGTCAAACTGAGTTTCGCTGTGTTTACTTACTTATAGGATAAGCACAGATGCCTGGGGTACCAAGAGGAACCGAAATTTCAAAGGATTGCAGCAGGGCCGGATTTACCACTAGGCAACCTAGGCAATTGCCTAGGGCCCAGCAGGCCCCAGAGGGCCCTCCCAGTGCCGGCAGTGAGACCACCCTTTAAAAATGGGCCGCTATTTATGGGCCAGTGCTATATGCTTGCCTCCCCGGGCTAAAGTCTGCCAGCCAGCCCCTGACAAGGGGTATATGTTATGCTAAAAACTATAGTGCTATGGATTTTTTAAGGGAGGGGGCCCCAAACCAGTATCTTGCCTAGGGCCCCATGAGGTCTAAATCTGGCTCTGGATTGCAGGGCCAGCAAAGGTGAGTCCTCTCACTTTACAAATTTATCCCTTTAAGAAATATAACACTTTAACGCTTGTGAGTACCCAGAATCCTCCTTTCAAAGAGTTGGGTACTCAAAACACGTGGAGACTGTGGTTGGATTCGAATTTTCATTACACAATAAAAAGCTTGTGCTACTTTTACTGTAAAAGGATAAATAAAACAGCCAATACTATCTATATTAGACAGTATCAAATAAATAACTTGCAATATGTTTTAATAGAACAATATCAAATATTAGAATAGAATATTAGAAATATTGTATACATTTTTGTTTTGTTAGATGACTATTACGCCTCCATTCTCTATTTATCGTCAGTTCTCTATTTCTACTCTATTTTTTCTTTCTGACAGCTCTACAGATGCAGGGAAAACAGAGTATTTCCATTTCTCCTAATTACCCACGCAGAATACATTTCTTTTCCCTTATTCATTGTGCTAACAGACCATAGATATTTTACCAACATCCTCCCTGTTTTTCTCCGTACATAAAATGACAATAGAAGACTTCACCTCCTCTGCTTCAGTTTTTATGAGACAATAAAAAGCAAAACTTTTCTTACTGTCCTTGGAAATTCCACCACTTCTAGAAAGAAACATTTGTTTTATTAAACTATACATATTTCATAATGCTGCACTACTCATATCTTCATTGTAGGCCTGCACCAATTGTTATCAATTACTTTATTATCAAATAAACTACAGTACAAGCAAAATAGCATAACGCAACCATTTTCTTTTATCACTGAGTGTTTACCAAAAGGGGCTCATTGCGACAAATACCAGAAGAAATAAAATCTAGCTGTTTAAACTGAGATGTTTAAACAATAATTACCTGTGAAAAATTCTGATCACCGGTTCGATGGACACAAGCGTGTTTTCGGTGCAATCGCCAATAGACACAGGTTTGAAATTTGCATTTCACATTCTCTGTTTTCATTTGCATGGTGCTTATGATGTTTGCAGTTTGCATTTGAGGGTCACAGTTTGCATTAAAATGATTGTTTTTAAAGAATTTTAAATATTTAAAAAATATTTTAACATTTTAAATGCGACTGGGAACACTACAGTGTCTAAAGTTTGCCGTTCTACAATCAAAAAATCAATCTTGGGGGTAAATGTATCAAGCTGAGAGTTTTCCGGCGGGTTTGAAAAACCAATGAGATTCTGGCTATCATTCATTTAGTACATTCTACAAAATGATAGCTGGAATCTGATTGGTTGCTATAGGCAACATATTCACTTTTTAAACCCGCCAGAAAACTCTCAGCTTGATACATTTACCCATTGGTGGCATGTTGTTATTTGTTAAGCATACTGTTTACTGCAATAATGTGTTCTTAGGTCATGTGTGCCATGCTAGAGTTGTTACAGTGTATGTCCTGATATTACCCAGTCCCAAAAGAGAACTTCTGGAATCCATGGAGCCAGTGAGTAATGAGGGCTACATTGCACTAAAGTGTTATACAGATCCAGCCCCTTTCCAACCATTAACTACCCGATTGCCCTAGTGTTTAGCCTCCTTTCTCCTAAAGATCCCACTTCCAGCGTTAGTGGTGGACCAACGATAACCCAGAGAGAACTTTGGATGTCTTAAGACAAGACATGCTTTCTGGAGTGAGCCTGCCAAAAGCAGGAAGACTCCTTAGGGAAATCTATCTATTTCACAGCCCAAGAATCAGAAGAATGTGTCTGCTGCTGTTCAGGGCCACCAGTAAATCCACTCTAATATGTGTAGTACATTGTCCAATGTGCAATATGATGTAGCACGTGCCCTTGTGTTTCAAACTCCCATTGCCCCATAGATTGTAAGCTTGCGAGCAGGGCCCTCTTACCTCTCTGTATATATGTATTACCCAGTATTGTTTTATTAATGTTTGTTCCCAATTGTAAAGCGCTACGGGATTTGCTGACGCTATATAAATAAATGATGATGATGATGTCTGCTTAGGCTGGTTAAGATAGAGTTTTACTTGTACAGTTTTGTGTTGGCCAGTAAATGCTTTATTGTTTATTTGTACTTGGTTTCTGCTTGAGCTGTGTACTCTTACACATGCAGAAGTTCCCTGTGAGTTGCCAGGCTGAGTTGAAGCCCGTTAGTATTCTGATGGGGCATCCAACTAGTACCCATGGGTATAGCCACAACATGCACATACACTTACAATTATTTTTGCACTATCAGCGTCAAGGCACTTTTAATGAGCAGGTGTTTGAGGCTTCATAAATCAAAGCTCATGAGCAAAACAGATCTCACAAAAGAAAATCAAAATTAAAATAGGAGAAAAATTGGAGCTCCTGAACATTACTTGCTTTAGGCCAGTTTTATATATGATTATTTGTTTTACCATTTTATCTGCTGTACTTTAGCAAGAAATAAAGGAAGCTGAGCCGTGCATGCAAACGAATAATAATAATAATACAAATAGAAAAGTAAAACAATAAAATAGTTTGAACTGTGCTCACATATGATACTGTTATTCCTTCTCTAAATTAAGGATACGTAAAACGCAGCATTCCCTCATTCGGCTGCTAGAACTGCTAAAGAAAAACAGATATTCTATAAAATATAAAATCTACCAACCGCAAGCAAAACCTAAAATAATAAGGCAAGAAAAAAACAGCATTGAGCAAAACAGAAACTTTTTAATAGGATATTGCCCCATGCACCACGGTTTAGAGCACTCGCTGTCCCCGTTCATCTGTGTCCAATTTGATGAAGTCTATGGACTGCAACACTACATGCAACAGGCACGGAGTAAATTGCCATGCACAGTCATTCACATACTGTCTTACTCTCTCAATTATCAAGTTTGTTGCAGCGATTTTCTTTGCCTTTTTAAACATTGTATTTTAACTGACACTCAGAAGCTTATTTGTAAGCTTGCTTCTTTATAAGCAAAGTAATTATTTATTAGAAACTTAGAGATTCGATACAGTTCATGGATTGTCAACAATTTCTATTACCTGTATGAGCAGAAAGACAGTCAACTACCAGGGGTTTAAAGGAACAACGCAACAAATTACTGTAGCAAAGAGTAATTTGGGGTTTAATTTTTCTGGTAGTGTCCTTTTTGCCAAATAAAGTTAGCGCCCCAGCAAGTAGGGTGCAAACCTTGCTTCATATAGAATTGAATCGGGCCCCACAATCTTCTCGCACCCGCCTAATAAGAGTCTCACACCACTAAGGTGGTGTTGTTAACATTTAGATTATCTGATTGGCTAAATGTTGGGTTAGCCCCTCCCATTTAAAACTTAAACGTGGCTGCTATTCACATTGCTTTCATTGTCTACAAATTTTAAACCCTCCCACTTTATCTTCTGCACATCTGTATGTACAGAAGTGGAAGTTGCTCAATCAATTTATAGGTTCATTGCAGGTGCTTGAAAGGATGGGGTTATCCTAAAAGAAACAAACACAGACAATTCCCCCAGCACACTGCTATAGCCAGCAAAATACCTGCCATTTCTACTGTAGATAAAAATGCAAAAATCTTAGTTGCACATATTTGCAAATGTATGTTAAAGCCACCTGCCATCTGTATGTACCCAGGTTTGAAAAAAGAATTTTCAGAGAGGCTAAGTCAAATTTTATTGTGTATATATTGTTGTCAATTTAAAAAAAAAGCTAAAAATGTATATTACAAGGATGAAAACTGGAACAATTGCACATGGTAACGAGATGGGGGGGATAAGGGGCAGTCTCACCCATCCTTGACTGCGTGCTGAAGCTGTATGCACAGTCTGGGAGGGTCCACATGATCATACTCCCTTTGGATGTACGTGCAATTTGGGAGATTATACTTGATGGCTCTGTGTGTAATGCTACCACAAAACCCGAAAGTGTTAAGCTTTAAAGTTTTATATTGTGAGACTTTCTCACCCCCAATCTCATTTTATCCTTGACAACTAATATAGTGGTGTATATTTTGTGGACTAATGTCTGGTAACTAAAGCAAATGGCTTTAAGAACAGAGGTGGAACTGATGGCTATCCCCAAACTTAAGGCAGTAGAAGGGGGGCAACAAATTGGGGCCATTTTGACCCAATGGTAATAAACTGAAGGTTGGTTTCATTGAAATCTACATTAACCAAGGACAGGATATCAGGAAACAGTAAAATTATATCTATGTTTCTCCATAACTGTGCTTCCCTAGTCTTATGTCTAGGTTACCTGCATGGTAAATATTGAGACCAAAAAAGTTCAGACAATGAAGGACAGAGGAATATTAGCTTACTGGGAATGCCAAGATGATGACTGGAGATACCAGTGTACTACAACAACATTTAAAGGCTAATTCCGAAAGTTGAACATGAATCTTTGTCTTACATTCTTGAGGTCTGGCATTAGACCCAATATGGAAGGTCCTTGCTGCCTAATTTGTAGTCTGATGATGCTCTCTTTGTTCCTCCAGAAGATGATATTTCAATGCATTAAGCAATTTACTGATTGACCAAAAGCGGCCAATAAGAGTGAAGAGGGTATCACTAGACCGCTGCAAATATTGTGAGACATGACAGAACACCAGATCCTAGATAAGGCTGGGTACATACTTCATTGATTTCAACCAATTATTGGGGCAATCACCCAATAAACGACCGCTCAGCCTAAGTGTGTGCACTTAGACAATGAACGATAGTCATTCCAAAGCACCAACCACCGTTTGCTTTGATTGTTCTGCAGAACTATAAATCTCGCTCAGCTATGGAACGACATCCTTCCAATCCTGCAGTGTGTATGCACTCACGATCAGGATCTCCATAGAGTTTAAAGAGTCATGATCATCTCAGCCGATGGTTATGACAGTTGAAGAGCACAGATCTGAGGTTAAATCTTTTAAAACGTGTATAGTGTGTAATCGTGCTGATGGTGACTTTTTTTTCAAGTCGCTAGTAAAATCGTTACAGATAACACATTGGTCAGAAAAATCTGTAGTGTGTACCCAGCTTTAGAAATCTGGTAGGTTTAATTATAGAACTCCACTCCACTTATTTATCCTTTAATAGTTTTGAAATAAAAATGAAAATAAAATAAAATATTAAACGGAAAAATTAAATCAACTACCCCGGCAGAGTTACGAATTGTGAGATGTCCCCCAAACCGCATTCCATGGCTCAACGTGGCACATAACAGCCTTCGGAATTGGAGCGGTCTGTAAAAAAGTAAGTTTGCCTGAAGTTGTGTTTAATCCATGTCAAAATATAATTGACTCTTCACAAAATATGAAAGCTAAATTTATACTGTACTTCCTGTATTTTGCTTATTTTTCAAAACTGTCTGAAGCAAGTAAGACAAGCATGCATTAAAACTAAGGAAAGCTTACCTAGAGAAAAAAGTATTGCTAAAAATAAATTTACTTTACAAAATGACATTTCTTTTTGCTGGTATTTATTTGACTGGACAAATGGCTTCAAAATAGGAGAAACAACATTTGTGCTGTTACTGTTTTACATTAAGGCTATTAAATGCATTCCATGCAACTTCTAGAAAGTCACAGAAAACAAATTCAGAAGATAATTTGTTTTTATTTAAGACGACAACTGTCACTTTGCAATAATAAAATTATATTCGATTTACAGTTTAAATAATTGGGTAATAAGATCATATTCTTTTTAATAGAACTAACAATTAAGACAATTTGCAATATAACTACATATTATGCTCAAGACTGATGCTAAGAGTGAATGATATTTTCTCTGTTCATGACCTTTTAAATTGATCTTAAACAGTGTGGGCTTAATATGAATTTGAAAATTGATTCATGACAGTGTTCACAACACACTCTGTTTTTCAGAAACAAAAATACCCTCAGCATCTGAAGGACCCAAGCTACATAAATGAGTCCTTTGGAAGCAGAAAAATTAGAAATGTTTTCTGAAGAGAGATGCTGCAACTTGATGACGACACTGATGTCATCAAGAGTGGTAGGACAAGACATATGATGAAGTAATTGTGTCATAGCATCCCACCCACTCTGCATTCACAGAGGTAGGCCCCATCACAGCAGTTCCCCTCTCACCGGGCAGTTAGTCAAGCACCCTTGCGGGAGAATTGCCTATTCTCTTGGGATTCCAGGAGGTCTTCTCCTAATTCAGGAGTCTCCTGGGTATTCCAAGAGAATACGCAACTACGGTTTAGGATCACAGAAAACTGAAATGCAGAACAATATATATTAGTTCTTGAAAGAAATCAAAAAGCATGGTATTATTTTCTATATAAGCCAATGGAAGTCTGTATCTGGCAGTTGCCTGAAGACTGCAGAACTGAATAAGTCTTGGTGTAAGAAAATGGGCACGGCTATGGGCACAATGCAGGTGGTCCACTTCTCCAATGTCATGTAATTGGGCAGGGAGTGGATGTAATTTTGTTATGGGGTAAGATGCAGAATCTCTGGACCACCCTATTAGTCTGGTGTTTTGAGGCCAGGAGCTTTTAATAGAAGGGGTTGACAAAAATGGTTCAGCACCAAATTGGCAAATTTATACAAAGAGAAAACCTGTCCATTATATCCATGTCAAATGTTAAAACAGATAAACAAACAACCACCATCAAGTAGAAGTTCTTTGTCTGCCCGTGACTACCTGAACATTTAGGTCTTATAGGGTGAGAGTGAGGTTTCACCATGAAACCTATGATTGTCCCGCTAATTGTATCACATTTGACAGGGTTGGTCAAACACATAGGAAATCATGTGATGTGATAATAAGTTTATGCAATATAAATAACCAGATGAGAAAGTTGATGAAAGTGTTTCAAGTGGTTTAAATTGGGAGAATTTTTGCACTTGTGAATATATGACTCTAAAAATTAAGCATGATTAAAATAGTGTTTACAGATCATTCTGCTATCATTGTCCCATTTTATATGTGGTAATCCTTCACAATTCAGCAATGATTGGCTGCTCTTCACATTAATTTCTTCTGCTTTTAGTAATTAATCTAAAATAATTATATAACCAGTATCTCAATAATAATCTTCAAATTAAAAGAAGAAAACCAATATGAATAATTTATAAATGTAAGGACATTGTGTACATGTTATAGTCCATATTGACCATTTGGATGCTGAATGGAATTTTTAGTTCTCTTTTTATTCTGTACTTATGGAAAACACATAGGGGGAAATGTATCAAGCTGTGGGCTTGAAAAGGTGGAGGTGTTGCCTATAGCAACCAATCAGATTCTTGTTATCATTTATTTAGTGCATTCTACAAATGACAGCTAAAATCTGTTTGGTTGCTATAGGCAACATCTCCACTTTTTCAAACCTGCAGCTTGATAAATTTACCCCATAGATTAATTTCTCTTGTTTGGAATACTGGGTTCAATTCTCAGTATTTGTTATTATTATTATTATTATTATTATTATTATTATTATTATGTATGCATAGGCACTGCACAGTACCATTTTTCTTTGTTTGGTACGCTGAGTGCAAATGTTATGAAACACTCTCTTAACACAGCCTTTGGTCATGCCTCGAGGGGCGCTGCACTCATTTATAGAGTCTCTGTTTATTCTGGAGTATTACCCTGCTCTGCAATCATAACTTTTCTTTCATTATGTATGTATTACTCGGTACATGGGCAGAGCCGTTGTGTTTGTACCACGCAATTGTGCCATAGAGAAAAAAGGAATTATACGCTGAATTGTTAAAGGAAAGAAAGGTGTACACATTGTGCCAAATACAACTGAGAAAATTTACTGTATCTGCCAAAAAGACTCAGCGAAAAGAACGATAACTGCGAGACGTACAGCAGGTTCTTAGACACTAGAGCTTAGCACCTTTGTTCAATTTAGCATTTACAAGCCAGTATGGTTCAATGTCTTATTTAACTCACACTGATCTGTCTTTATGCAACTTTTCTTGAGAACTGTAATTAAATTGACCTCCCGGTAAGACTGTATATGGAAAATATATTTTTTGGAAACACAACTTGTCAATCTTTACTGTAAGGGTTTATTGCTAATAAGCATTGCCTTTTATAAGTCAACATTTATTTTATTTTGTTACATCGTCAATTTTAGTATTATTATTTAGAAAAAAAATCAATGTATATGTCTTATATTACTGTATAATGTCCAATATTCACATTGATACTGTGCAGTTCTCTAAACATATATAATAACAGCGGATGCCTTGATTTACCTTCGCCCTACAGAACGTGAGAAATGGTACTGCACAGTTGTCCACACACTGAAAAAGGGAAGTGATAGCGTGCAGCGATTACATATGCAAAATCATCATCAGTAATGTTAATTTATATAGGGCCAACATATTCCGTGACGAACAAATACAGTAATAAAACAATACTGGTCGACACAGGCAGACAGAGAGGCAAGAGGGCCCTGCCCGCCAATCTATAGGACAATGAGAGTTTGATACATGAGGGTAAGTGCTACATATTGCATATTGGTCCACCCAGATTGCGAAGGTAAAAAGTGCTTTGCTGGCTATGTGTAATAATTATAGATACTGTAATTATATGTAACTATAGATGCAAAATAGTTATAGATCCTGAGATCTATATGTCCATACTTGGAGTATAAAAATGGATACTGGGAATTGAATTGACACACTGGGTTGTAAAATAAACAAAATACTAATGGTTAATTTTTCAGCATAGGGTATTGAGGTGAGCTGCAAAGGTGGCGACTGTACCTATCCGACTTTGTTTCTAGTTTAGCAAGTATTTAGAATATGGTCTTTTAAATATTTGCGAATATTACTGTATTTTTCCAGCATGCATATTATTTAAAGATAAAGAAGTAATAAATTGTTACAATGTAACCTGCAGTTCATAAATGCATCTAAAAATGAATACCTGTCGTGCACAAACATTGATTTTTTTAAAAGCTCTTTTGAACTTTTGTTTCATTTCTCAAATAAGTTATCTTGAAATCACGGTGTCTTAATTGTACTTATAATCTGTATACTGATAGAAATGCAGCCATCGTTCTTGTTTCATTAGCGGTAATTTCTTCATATTAAAAATAAAGATTACAAAAATCACGTCTGCTAATCATTTCTTGCATTTTAAACAGGATTTTGATACATGCCTAAGGAGCAGGAAGAAAAATATAGATGATTGTTATTTGGTGGCTTTAAATGGAAAAACCCATCAGATCAATTGTTATTTTGAGGATAAAATGTAGTTTATTGAAACTTTCTCTCTAAAAAATTATACATTATAACAGTAAACGATAAACAGTTTGCCTAAAAAAACCAAAAGTCCAATTATTGTGTTTACTTGATATTGTTAAATCTTTTAGCCGCCTCTCTCTAGTGCCCTTTATATGCATAAGAAATAAAGGTTTTCTCATGGGACCATTTGTTAGACGTCTTAAATTTGCCGACAATTTTAATATATTCCATTAAAGTAAAATGAAACCAGACTCAGTGGTCTAAAATGTTAATTATTCAGAGCTGTAGGCTTGATTCTATGTAGTTAATACAGACTAGAACATTTTACTGACCTGTACTCTCAAAGATATTACATTGTGCAGGTTACATGATACTATGAAGCCAACCAGATTTAGATTTTTTCTCTTGTACTAAGTCTGTGAACTATCTTTGCAACCCACGGCTCAGCTTTTAATTAAAATTGTTCTGTCTTCTAACTTCACTTCTAACTACAGAAAACTAAACCCCAAATAATTTTTTTAACGTGTTTCAGAATCATACACAAATATTTTTACATTCTAATGATTTTCATGGCTACTTGTCATGATCAGCCTGCAGCTTCCTGCTTTGTATTGGCAGCTCCTGCCTCCAGGACTATTAGACTTTATTATTTGTGGGTTTTTTTTATAAGCTGCAGCAGTACCTCTATTCACCAGAGGTGCTGCTATTGTGCCTGCTTCTAGTCCCTTAGGAGTTAACCCTGCTGCACTTATTATCCCTGGCATCTGGGTGTTCCCTATGTATACCTGTCTCTCTCAGTATTCATTGCTGGTTATTGATGTTACACTCTGTGGTCACATCCAGTTATTCTTGTTGTTACTACCTCCTGCTGTGCTCCAGGGTTTATGCTGCTTGGGATCTTAACATACATTCTGCTTACCTGTATCATCTGTGAACCTGATAATTACCTCTGCATTTCCCTGCACTTGCTGCCTGGAATCTTTCCATACCTCCTGTTTACCTGCAACTGCCGTATACCTGGTAATTCTGCAAAGCTCATTATTACATCCTTTGTTCATACTCTTCAGCAAATAAACATTGAATGTTTTTCACCTTATTCGTGACTCCTTAGCTGTATTCCTGCACTTGATTCGTGACACTACTGGACTTGTTATCTTTATAATCCCCTGCACTGTTGGTTTTAACACAAACACCTTACAACTTCTGTCTCCTAAGATTAACTTCTATGAGTAGAAAATAAAAGTAAACATATCTATATAGGCAATGGTCAAAGAGGAAATTTAGGAGTGGCGGTATGGAAAATGTAAGTGACTGCAATGTGACAGTGTTACAATGCAGGCAGTAGGAGAAGTGACTGTATGACATACCCACCTATAACCTCACTATACATATATGTGACTGGATCACTTATAAGTAACTTATGGTATACATTTACATTTATTTAAAGGAAATAGTGCAGAGAGTTTCTTTATATAATTGTAAATGCACTTATTTTTTTTTATATAGTGTAGATTTTGGTAAGGGAAATCTTCATTTCTGAGATCCGGGAAGAAACTCATTTGTTTTAACCTAGCCAGAGGAAATGCATTGTTTCTGATGAATATATCTGATACAATAAGCCTTTGTTTAGAATTTTTTTTTGTATATCTTGGTGTATGGAAATGCCTTGTTTGGGGTTTGCAACTTTTCTTGGGCAATTCTTTTCTTTTTAGGAAATGTGTATTCTGCAACTGCTGGAAGAAAGCACCCATGCTAATCTCATGTTAGATATTTTGATGTGAGTATCCAATACCCCTTAAGGGAAAGGAAGGGGTAATTAGACTGGCTGTCAGATGTCCACTGTGTCCAAAATAAGATGCAGGAAATCACAGCAAGGTTTTAGGATATCACAGATAAGCGCAAATAGTGTTAGCTTTGCATTGCATGTAAATCCATGTTTGGGTATGCATCCTGATTCTAAAAATAGCCTGTGAGGCTGTGTCTAAAACTGTATAAAAAGAGAGCCCTTGTAAACTGAAATGTATCATTCTGATGTTCCATCTGACCTGACCACTGATACCTTTAATCAGTGGAACTGTCCTAGTCGGGACACTTGAGCAAAATAAACATCACTCTCTGCTTTAAGACCCTGCTTGACAACTTCTTCATTATTGCTGTAATCCTGTGACCTACAGATTAGACCCAAAATCGAATCCGTTTCCGTCTGTCTGAGGCTTGGACCGAGCTCTCCAGTACCACCACTCTGCCCCTACCCAGCAGCTCTGGCCAGTGTGATAGGCCAGGGGGGGAGCCATCCAAAGCACCCTGATCCATAATAAGTGGTCAGGGGAACTTGTCCAGGTGTACAACACGGGAGTACAATAGCAGCAATAGTTACCAAAAAGAAACGTGGTTCTGGATGCCATAAAGAAGTCCAGTCATGGCAGCAGGTTCCTCCTACTGCGGCAGGAGGGGCGTATTCGGAATAATGAAAGGAGGCGGTGGCAAAGTAAGCCCAGACGGTTCCCAGCAACAACAGACAGGGTGGCATAGGCGGTCCATCCTGTCACTATATATATATATATGTGTATATGTATGTGTGTATATATATATATATATATATATATATATATATGTGTATGTGTATATATATATATATATATATATGTATATGTATATATATATATATATATATATGTATATGTGTATATATATATATATATATATATATATATATATATATATGTATATGTATATGTATTATTATTATTATTATTATCATTTATTTGTTAGGCGCCACAAGATATCCGCAGCGCCGCACACAGTACTAACAGTAGACTATACAGGGTGAAACCATACAGAACAATGAACAAAAAGTACCAATACTTCAGAAACTACGTCCAGTCATATGCAGTAAAGATGGAGTGGAAGAACAGGTATGGAGACAGGAGGGGAGGGGGCCCTGCTCATACGAGCTTAAATCCTAAGGGAGGGT
Organism: Mixophyes fleayi; assembly: GCF_038048845.1. Lineage (NCBI taxonomy): Eukaryota > Metazoa > Chordata > Amphibia > Anura > Limnodynastidae > Mixophyes > Mixophyes fleayi. The sequence goes on from NC_134410.1 coordinate 8,142,566, forward strand.
AAACAGACCAGGCACAAGAGGAGCCAGTTGAGGCAAGAGGAAAGAAGGGAGGATGAGCAAAGGGAGGAGATGGGGATTAAATAGATGGTTGGTAGGCTTTGAGGAAGAGGTGAGTTTTGAGTGCACGTTAGAAGGAGCACAGAGTAGGAGAGAGACGGATGGAACGAGGGAGGTCGTTCCAGAGAAGGGGGGCTGCACGGGAAAAGTCTTGGATTCTGGAGGATGTCTATCTTAGTGCAAAGTGCTCTGAGTTTCAGCTGAGCTTCCCATGACAACTCCATGGTGTAGTTGTCAGCTCAGCCCCTAAGGACAATCAACTAAGACATCTCATTAAAATTAGAATTTGGTGTTTGGGTAAAGAAAGTAGCAGGTTAGAGGTCGTTTAATGTGTCAAACAGAATCCCATATACATGAGTAAAAAAAAAAACAACTATGTTACTTTTGAGAAGAGAAGCACAGATGATTTTTGCTTATTTGGATGCAATCATTATTTTTTGGACATTGCCTCAGTTTACAGGATGTGCCAAATTGATCAAGTGAGGGTCATTATTATCAAAGTCACTTCTGTTTGCTACTTAAAGTAACGCATGATAACATTTCAATCTTCCTATAATAACCTGCCTAATCATGTGCAAAATAGCCGAATGCAGATTCCAAATGGTTTTTTGCTTTGCAATTAAATACTTGAAAATCCATTCAAAAATCAAATCTCTAAACAAGCAGCACTTACTTTTGTATTTTGCATTGTCCCGCAGATTTATTAACATGCAATGAATGCATAATTATGTCGTTGGCTGCAAATAATACAGTGTTTAGTAAAATTCCTAAGTATCAAAGTGTCTGACAATGATTTGACTTTAAACCCCACAGATGTTAAAGGGCTCCAGGGGTCACATCTGCTGCTACCTTGCCTATGGCTATGCTAGACCCTGTGTTCAATGATGCCGCGTATATCCCCTGGCACTAAGCCATGCCCCCAAGTTGTATTTATAGGACTCAAGGAGCTCTGAGAAAGATAAAAGCAGCATGGTGGAGACAAACAATGGCTCCTCTTCTAAATGGTCCAAGCATGATGGTATATCTACTATATAAATGCCTAGTGGCGTGTGTGGAAAAAAAAACCAAGCTGCAGCGCCACCTGCTGAGTTATACACTGACCTATATATTTCTTGAAGGAGAAGTGACAGTTGGGAGTGGTTGGTGGTTGCTGGGGGTGACAGTGGGGAGTTTTTAACACCTTAAGTAGCTTGATGAAGGATGTGGCGATGAAGATGAAGGATGAGGTGATGGAGAAAAATGATAAGGTGGTGACATGTGGACAAAACCAAGTTAAAAAAGGGCGCTTGCGTCGGGAAGTAACGCTCTTTCCCTGAGGAGGCCTGGGCTAGGCCCAAATGCATGACAAGAACCTTTTTAACACCTTAAGTAGCTTGATTTGACTAGAATGCATGAGTATCATGCACGGGTTAACTTGTATATATATATATATATATATATATATATATATATATATATATATAATACAATGTGTCATTTAACGCATGAACAGTATCACTTCCCACATTTCTGTCTCCATCTTGTCCATTTTTAGGCATAGATGCATAAGACAACCTAATATATTCTGATTACTGTATGTTCTGTACAGCATGAAATGAAGGGCTTGATGTATAACTCTCTGACACTACAGTAAGTGATATATTACAGTGATGTTACGTTAAGTCAGTTATTTGTAATTATCACTGCTTGAAACATAACTTTACACAACATTGCTACACTGTTTATTCTATAGTCAGTACTGTGCTATTATAGTCAGGTTGTGGGTAGTGAGATACAATCACCATCATCATCATTTATTTATATAGCGCCACTGATTCCGCAGCGCTGTACAGAGAACTCATTCACATCAGTCCCTGCCCCATTGGAGCTTACAATCTAAATTCCCTAACATACTCACTGACATAGATAGACTAATGGCAATTTAATAGCAGCCAATTAACCTACCAGTAAGTTTTTGGAGTGTGGGAGGAAACCAGAGCACCTGGAGGAAACCCACGCAAGCACGGGGAGAACATACAAACTCCACAGAGAAAAGGACATGGTCGGGAATTGAACTCAAGACCCCAGTGCTGTGGGGCAGAAGTGCTAACCACTAAGCCACCGTGCTGCCCAATATCCCAAATGTCAAAGTCATTTATTTACATTTGTATGCATTTATTTCCACAAGCTTCTCTAGAGGTTAACAAAAAATAAGTTATTCAGGCAAAGCAGTGTCTCCAATGTGTGGAAACTTTCCCAGATGTAATCTTCACCGATGAGTCCTCCATTGCATCAGAATGATTTGCCAGATCAGAAGGAAAAAACACTTGTCAATAAAACCAGGATCAAAACATCCCCTAAAACTTTATGTTTTGGGGTGAAATATCTTAGAGAGGTTCACAGCATCACAGGAGAATGGATGGTGCACAGAAAGACAGTAATGAACAATATGGGTTGTCGTAACAACTACAAGCGTCCCTCTGTTCTATGGTAATTGTCCACAAGTAAGAATGGAAAATTATACAGGATCGTATCATGCACCATGTACCCTAAAATACATTCAGCACTTCTCAAAGGTTCATGCGAACAGCAAATAAATAAAGACTATATTTGAACCAATTGTGATGGAGCGAACAAAATAGACAAATTCTCTGGATGGCAATTTATGGACGACAATTAGAAAAAGAAAAATCATCCACATTTGGTGAACACTTAAGCTAAGCCAGAGGACAGACAGCAGTGAGTAATATTTAAAAGTGTAAAGTTTCCTGAAACACGGGATGTTTTTTCCTCAGTATTCAGCATTGAGAGCAGAGTCCAACTGTAAGGAGAAAAGAAACATAGGGTCATGCTCAGTACACCCTACTAAAATAAAGAGGATAAAAAAAACAGAGAAGCAATAGACTCTAAGTGAAAATACAACACACACAGTTTGTGCCACTAAATAGTCCTGAGACTGAAGGCATAGTATAGCAAACATTGCAGCTGGTAAAAGAAGTAAGTACAGTGCAATAGAAAGTGGGTCTCAGTACATCAAGCATGGTCCAAAGTGTGTAGAAGTCCACATCGAGCCCGAATCAATCTGTATAGTTTCATGACCAGTGCAACTGTCCACCTCAAATGCACAGATAACCCGCAGACACAGTCCATCCCATCATTGCATCAGCAATATATATATATATATAAATATATATATATATATCCTATGTGCTTCATAAGCACCTATGTATATGATTTATTAGATTATATTGTTTGCTTATACCCGTTGAATGAATAACTCATATACGTACGGATTACGATCCAAGTGACTTTTGCAAACTTTGGACCGCGTCTACTGTTTGCACTCAATGGGCAGCGCAAAACTCTTTCTTCTTGCTCCCGTCAGCCTAATGTTCATCTCTTCGTACATTGAGGTGCACACCGACTCCCTGTACTTGGGAGACACCTCCGAAAACTAACAGTGCTCCTAGGTGTAGAGGGAGACAATAAATATTGAAGAGGCGCAATGTGCAAATGTATAAAGTCCACCCTTCTACCCCTGCTTTCATCACAGAAGACTTTTCTGGAGTTTCCCTAAAATAGTGCTCGGTTTTGCTTCATTTGTGGCTAATATTATTCATGAACGTGAGGAGACATTGGGACAACACAGCAACTAATCCTCATCTTTCTTTTCTCTTTTCATCTTCAGGTATGTTCATCCATGCTGCTACTACTGCTCTGATCATTATTCTGTGAATTTCATCCCTGCAATCTGTGTTTAAGTATGTTCATCCATGCTGCTACTACTGCTCTGATCATTATTCTGTGAATTTCATCCCTGCAATCTGTGTTTAAGTATGTTCATCCATGCTGCTACTACTGCTCTGATCATTATTCTGTGAATTTCATCCCTGCAATCTGTGTTTAAGTATGTTCATCCATGCTGCTACTACTGCTCTGATCATTATTCTGTGAATTTCATCCCTGCAATCTGTGTTTAAGTATGTTCATCCATGCTGCTACTACTGCTCTGATCATTATTCTGTGAATTTCATCCCTGCAATCTGTGTTTAAGTATGTTCATCCATGCTGCTACTACTGCTCTGATCATTATTCTGTGAATTTCATCCCTGCAATCTGTGTTTAAGTATGTTCATCCATGCTGCTACTACTGCTCTGATCATTATTCTGTGAATTTCATCCCTGCAATCTGTGTTTAAGTATGTTCATCCATGCTGCTACTACTGCTCTGATCATTATTCTGTGAATTTCATCCCTGCAATCTGTGTTTAAGTATGTTCATCCATGCTGCTACTACTGCTCTGATCATTATTCTGTGAATTTCATCCCTGCAATCTGTGTTTAAGTATGTTCATCCATGCTGCTACTACTGCTCTGATCATTATTCTGTGAATTTCATCCCTGCAATCTGTGTTTAAGTATGTTCATCCATGCTGCTACTACTGCTCTGATCATTATTCTGTGAATTTCATCCCTGCAATCTGTGTTTAAGTATGTTATAGGAAACTGTTATCTGTTTAAACTTAGGTTGGCACAGTCTTTTATTGCTGCCTAATTTATGATAGGTATCTGGCCTCTATCCTTTCCCACAAATGTTTTCTTTTCCTTTGATTAGCTGACCAATTAGCACATCTGTAGTGTATTCCTAAATTAGACTGACTACATCTTAGCTTCATTCTATGGGGAGACGTATGTGGGGTTAGACGTGTGTGATTTCTGCACTAAGTGGGATTTTCTCACAAAGTGGACGAAAATGCACAGTTAGACAACACACTTGGACAAACATTGGACTACATTTGACTTGCTTTTACTCCCAGCAATAAGCAACATCTGCCACAGCCTATTTCTGCACTACTTGTCTATTTATATGGAATACTGCTAAGAGGTAATTCTTAAAATACCCTTGCTTTTTGCTTTTACCCCTTTTATCACAATGTTTCACAAATTGCTTTTCTTAGTCTCATTTCATGGCATGATCTTTAGGACTGTGTCATCTTTCACCCCTCCACCAACACACAAATTTGTTCATATTGCACCTGCATTACTCCACTCACCTCTATTTAACACCCATGAACTGTTGTCCTATTTATTATCTCTAACAAGTACAGCCTCCACCTGTCGCCAGAAAATAAAAGGCCACACATCTTACAATCCCCTTGCCTATCTTTCGCTCACTCTGCTTCTATTAGCTGGTGATATATCACCTAATCCAGGTCCCCCACACTCCTCACACACACATACATCAGAACACTACCGTTCTATAGCAAACCTCAAACACATCACCTGTCTCCCCTCTCTTCCCAAGTCCTTTAAATGTGCCCTTTGGAATGCACGCTCTGTTTGTAACAAACTTACCTCCGTTCATGATCTCTTCCTCTCAAAAAACCTCAACCTTCTGGCAATAACAGAAACATGGCTTATGCAATCAGACACTGCCTCACCTGCAGCACTTTCACATGGTGGCCTCCATCTCACCCACACCTCCAGACCTGAAGGCAGACAAGGAGGTGGGGTTGGACTACTTCTCTCCCCACAGTGCACATACACAGTTCTACCAAATGTCCCATCACTCACGTTCACATCTTTTGAAGTACATGCTATTCGCATTTTTAATCCATTCTCCCTACGTGTTGCGGTGATCTATCGTCCCCCTGGAGCACACCAACAATTTATTGAGGATTTCTCTGCATGGCTCCCTCACTTCTTATCTTCAGACATCCCCACCATCATCATGGGTGACTTCAACATCCCCATTGATAACCCACCTTCCAAAGCTGCTTCCAAACTACTCTCTCTAACATCCTCACTTGACCTCTCCCAGTGGATTGAATCATCTACTCATAAGGATGGCCACTGCCTTGATCTTGTTTTCTCTAGACTATGCTCAGTTTCTAATTTTATTAATACACCCTTCCCCCTCTCGGATCATCACCTTATCAGCTACACTCTCACCCCCACTGCTCTAACCTCTCTACTGTCTGACTCAACCAAGCCTCCTCATACTCGTAGAAATCTTAATTCTATTAATCTTCAACAATTTTCCACCTCTCTCCAACACCTTCTCTCCCCTATCTCTACATTCTCATCCCCTGAGATGGCAGTACCTCATTTTCACCTAACCTTAGCAACGGCCCTTGATCAAGTGGCTCCAGCGACACTTCATACTACACGTCGACTTCGATGTCAACCGTGGCACACCAAACCAACACGAAATCTTCAAAAACTGTCCCGTAAAGCAGAACGTCACTGGCGTAAATCTCGAAGCTCTAATGACTTCTTCACATATACTTCTGTCTACCACTCCTATCGAAATGCTCTGGACACTGCAAAACAAACATACTTTCAATCTCTTATCTATGCTCAGGCTTCTAACCCCAAACGCCTTTTCAATACATTTAATCATCTTCTCAATCCTCCCACCCCGAACCCTCCATCTACTATCAGTGCTCAGGATCTTGCTTCCTACTTCAAGGACAAGATTGACAAGATCAGACTAGAAATGGTATCCTCTTCCTCAACAAGCCATCAGCTCATTTCCTTCCCACTACCCTCTGACACCCTTTCTTCATTTGACCCCACAAATGAAGAGGAAATTTCTACGCTCTTCTTATCTTCCTACTCTACCTCCTGTCCTCTTGATCCTATTCCCTCGCAAATTGGTAGATCCCTGTCTTCTGTGCTCATTTCACCTCTAACTCAAATCTGTAATCTCTCACTCTCTACTGGCATCTTTCCATCACTATACAAGCATGCAGTGATTACTCCTATTCTAAAAAAACAAAACTCCGACCCAAACTCTCTCTCAAATTACCGTCCCATCTCTCAGCTCCCTTGCCCCTCCAAGCTTCTAGAGAGACTTGCCTACACTCGCCTCACACGCTTTCTTTCCGCAAACAACCTGTTGGATCCTCTTCAGTCTGGCTTTCGTTCTCAACACTCCACAGAGACTGCGCTGACCAAGGTTGTTAATGATCTGATCACTGCTAAGACTGAACGCCATTACTCTCTCCTAATTCTCCTTGATCTCTCGGCTGCATTTGACACCGTTGACCACTCTCTTCTCATACAAACACTGCAATCCCTAGGTCTTCAAGACACAGTTCTATCCTGGTTCTCATCTTACCTCTCTAATCGCTCTTTCACTGTTAATTTCTCTGGAGCCACCTCTGCTCCGCTTCCCCTATCAGTTGGAGTACCACAAGGCTCGGTGCTAGGTCCTCTGCTGTTCTCTATCTATACCGCTTCTCTTGGAAATCTAATAAGTTCCTTTGGCTTTCAGTATCATCTCTATGCGGATGATACCCAAATCTATCTATCCTCTCCTGATATCTCGACATCTGTGTTGTCCCGTGTAACTGACTGTCTTTCTGCCATTTCATCTTGGATGGCCTCTCGTCAACTCAAACTTAATCTTTCTAAAACAGAGTTAATAATATTCCCACCCGCCAACAAGAGCATACCTGACATTTCTATCTCTGTTGATAACATGACCATAAATCCCACCCCACAAGCTCGCTGCCTAGGTGTAATCCTTGATTCACGCCTATCCTTTGTTCCCCACATTGACTCTATATCTAAATCATGTTACATACATCTAAAGAACATTTCCAGAATCCGCACATATCTCACACAAGACACTGCTAAAACCTTAATTCATGCACTAATCATCTCCCGCATTGACTATTGCAATTCCCTCCTTACTGGTCTTCCCAAAAACAGACTCAAACCCCTAAAATCTATTTTACATGCTTCGGCAAGACTGATTTTCCTTGCAAATAGCTATTCCTCTGTTGAATCACTCTGTATGTCTCTACACTGGCTGCCTGTCTTCTACCGAATCCAATATAAAATACTTTTACTAACCTACAAGGCCATCAACAAAGCTGCACCAACATACATCTCCTCTCTTGTCTCAAAATATCTCCCAACTCGGCAACTCCGTTCTGCAAAAGATCTGCGTCTCTCATCCACCCTCATTACATCCTCCCATTCCCGGTTACAGGACTTTTTTCGGGCTGCACCCACTCTATGGAACTCTCTCCCTCGCACAATAAGACTCTCCTCTGTTCTACAAACTTTCAAGCGTTCTCTGAAAACCTACCTATTCAGACAAGCTTATAATATTCCTCAACCACCATCTTAACCTCACTACCTTTAGCCTGTTACACAATTTCACACAAGACAACTACCCCCGGAATAACATTGTTGTGTGACAGGATCATTTAGCTTATGAGTCACCCTACCTTTGCAGTCTGGCTGGGCCAAGATGCAAAATGTATACTTAACCTCATGTGTCAATCTCCCATTGTCCCATAGATTGTAAGCTTGCGAGCAGGGCCTTCTCACCTCTTTGTCTGTTTTACCCAGTTTGTTTATTAGTTTATTACGTTTGTCCCCAATTGTAAAGCGCTACGGAATATGTTGGCGCTATATAAATAAATGATGATGATGATGATTGGGACTGTCTTTAACTTCTCTATGTGCTCCTCTCCACTGCAAATAACATCCCTAATAAAACTCCCTTTTCACCCCTTTATCTCATTTCCAATCTCACTCTGTAAATTAAATCAAATTTTTTCACTGTTCAGTAAAATCGGTGTGCAACGGTACCCCTTTTTCATGCTGCACAACTAACCATCTCTCTGCACCATTAGTTGGTGTAAACTCCTCAGAAAACGCGGCTATCTTACTCCGTAATCCGAAATGATTTGTTGGAAATCCCAGGGTATTTGCTCAGGAATTTCTACTGTGCTGCTGCCAGTGTCGGACTGGGGCATAAAGGCCCACCAGGGGACTGCAATGCTAGGGGCCTACCTGAGGGGGTGTGGCCAGCCATCATAGAGGTGAGGTCAGACACTTGAGGGGGAGTGGTCAGCCCACAAAGGACAGTTAGCACCATAGTGTAGTATATAAAGAATGCAGTGTGTATATAAAGAGTACACAGTCTTGACCTGTCCCTTAGATTGGGCCGAACAGTCACCAAAAATCAGGATTGTCCCACTAGAATCAGAACATTTGACAGACTGTCCTACCTGTTCTTGTCACTTTCATCACCTGTGACTGCTGGCTTTTTTAGTTGCGGCTTGTCTGGATCCTGGAATGTTGGGAGCCCTATGTGGAATAAAAAATGGGTACAGTTACAAAATTACAACCAGGCCCGGCGTTAAATCAATAGATCAATAGGACCCACGATTAATACTTGTGCCTTCCCCCCTCTTCTTCTTCATTACAATGTGCCTCCCTCCCCTTTCTTCATCACTCTGTATTTTTCTGTTTCCTTCCCCTTGTCTCCGTTCTTTTACTTACCTTCCTATTTTCTTCTTTCATCTCTTCTCTTCTCTTCTTGTCTTCTGTCTTCTTTCTTCTTTCTTCTGTCCTGGGTCCTCTCTGCGCCGCTCCTCACTCAATGACGGGCGTGACTTGATAACGTCATGCCCGACATTCAATGCAAAAAAACCTGCTCCTCCCTACCAAGGGGGGAGTATTTACAGGTGTCGGGGCCTACCAGGGGATAGGCCAGCTTCCCGGCAGGCCATTCCGACCCTGGCTGCTGCTATTTAGTTTTTCACCAAGGAGGTCCTTTGTAAGTCCCAACGTGTTTTCAAAAGAGTCCAAATTAACAAATATAACGCCCATCATTATCATTATCAGCTATTTGTATTGCACCACCAATTACACAGCGCTGTACAGAAAACTCACTCACCCCCTTAAAGCCATGCTCAAAAAAGGTGGGCTCGTTCAACCGCAGGATCAATACCACTAACAGGGGCATACAAATTTGCTCTACGCTGTTCAAGAGGAGGTGGGCAAATTGATTATGGTGATTTTCAATTTAAGCCCAAAATCAGACATTTGCCATCAGCAAATTAATTTGCTAATTTTGTCCCAAGTCCACAATCATTTTCATAATAAGTAAAGTTCATTGGAGAATCCAGCCAATCACAGTATATGGAATGTAAGGATGCCAATCAGCAGCAAAAATTTAATTACTACTTGTGAATACCGAGCGTAATGTGCTTTTGTTTTGAGAATGCATGTAAATTATGTATACGCACAATCGAATTCAACAAGGAACAGATGTGAAGATACATTTGTTGAATAATGGTGCAGGTCTGCTCTGCTCTACTAGACAGGGCACTGCCAAAACGTTCAAAACATATGTAGAATTTAAAGTCACAAAAGAATGCCCATAACAAAAACCATTCAATTAATGCCACCTGTTAATAATATACGCATTAATGATAAAACATTAATAAATAAAAAAGGGTGTTTTTTAATTTTTTCCCATGAAATACATTTATCAGGATGTTATTAATGTCTACTGTACATAAAATACATTGTTACAGTTGCTCCTGATTGCAAACACATGTTCTAGCTGTATACACATGTTCTAGCTGTATACACAGCCGTCATCACTAGTAATCAGCACTTAGACCAGACCTTTAACTGGTGCAAGTACAAAGACAGGCTGGGCTTGGGGGCAGGGGGCATCTGCCCCTCGGGCTGATCCCATAGTGGGCTACCATGGGCTGGGTCACTGGGCCACATGATTTTTTTTTAAATGTTCCTAATAGGCTGCTGAGCCAAGTGTCACCCCCTGGACTCAAATTTGCCATCCCTCTCCTGTGCAAATGATACCACAGAAAATCGCGAACCATTGAGATGCCCGAAGCTTGAATTGAATGCTCCTGTGTGCGGTTGAGCTTGGCACATCCTACAAGGATAACTGATACACCCATCATCTACATATTATTCAGAAGACACAGACTGAAACTACAAGGAGAATTGGTAGATCCCTACAAGGACAATTGATACGCCCAACATTTACTTCCTTACTTTTAACCACACCATTCGAGTGTACCTCAATATAGGCACATCAAAAACAATGGCACAACTTTTCAAACCCGGGTGGTTTACTGCATACAGGTAAGCCCCCTCCCTTTCCCTCCCCTCCCCTTTCTCCATTAACACCCGTTCTTTGTGTTTAAACAGATTACTAGATGAGGCACCACAGCCTGTGCCACGGAAACACCAAGAACCACAAAGAAACCCTAACTTCCTACCTTTACCGTGGCAGAAATCCCACGACAATTCTAGAAGCGCAGGTGATCCTAAACCCTCCTTTAATAGTAAAAACACACACCTAGGGCTAGATTTACTAAGCTGCGGGTTTGAAAAAGTTGGGATGTTGCCTATAGCAACCAATCAGATCTCAGCTTTCATTTATTTAGTACTATCTACAAAATGACAGCTAGAATCTGATTGGTTGCTATAGGCAACATCCCCATTTTTTTCAAACCCGCAGCTTAGTAAATCTAGCCCCTAGTGTTAAATTATTTTAATTAACATTATCCCTCCCCAAAGCCCTATTTTAACTATTAATTAGTCTCTTGAATCCAAAGGGAATCTTTTTTCTTCGGTCCTGAAATAGTCTACTTGTATTAAGAATAAAAAAAATCATAAGACTGCGATGAGACTTGCGGTTAGAGGAGCCATGATGCAAATGAGTGAAGACTTCAGTACATGATCAGCCAATCAGAGCATCCTGTGTTTGTTTACCTGGAGAGTGGGAAAATGCTGGTACGTGGGAAACCTTTTCTGATTGGCTGTTCTCATTTTGACCCTTCAACTTTAATTAAGTTCATTCATTCATGTTGGAAATCTGTAAAGAACAAGTCTTGTTTTATGTTTTTTTTTTTTTTACTTTTTAATGCAATTGGACTACTTCAGAATCCGAAAAGGGAAGAATCCATATGGATTTTGGAGACTAACAAAGAGGTCTTTTGGAGGAGTTTCATTTAACTTAGATACTGTATCAACCACTTTTGTAGAACTCCATATTCTAACGGACCCTTACTCCCAAGTTCAACTCAAAATCAACCCCAAGTCTCTACAGGTACAGAGTGAGGGTATATTGTTTATAGTGGAACCTGCTACACCACAAACAGGCAACATACATAGAATACAGAGACTTCAGTGTATCTACCCTTATAATTAAATCTTGCATCTACAGATCTATAATGCTATTGCTGCGGAGCCACTGCCAAGTACCTTGTGTATAATATTTGACTAGCAAGAATGAATGCCTTGCATCTATCTGTGTGTCATTTTACATTGAATTACTTGTCGAGTCATTCTTCAGATAACCTTTTGTAGAAGGGGATGGTTTTCGAGCAATAAAAAGATTCCATTGAGTTAGAAATCAGGTTATTATAGTTTTATGTTAAGGACTTTAAGTAAATTTGTCCACTGTTATAGGATTATTCCCCATTTATTATACTTAATAGACCAAAACAAGATTTGCTGCAAAAAGATTCCTCTGGATATGATCCTTAGTTGGTTATCTATAATCTATAGCAGCGTGTCAGTAATTGCAATTGTAACCCAAAAAATGTTCTCTTTCCACAAGACTCATATAGATTTTGTCTACATAGCCGTTCCTACCGATGCAACATCAGCCAAAGAACCAGAGCAAAAACTATTAGCATTAAAAATGTAGAATCCACTAATATTAGTCTGATGACACTGCGGCATTCAGCTGCAGGTACAGTTAGATACGCTCTGATTCAGACTGTATCTAACCATCTAAAAAAAAGATAGGCAGAGGGTTCTACGTGCAAAAAACATATCGGTATATTAATTATAATAAGGAGAATTGGGGGTCTAATTGAAGTGAACATTTCCTTCTAGTTTAACCAATATCTCAAACAAGCTGAATGTCAGAGAGATAATTTTGTATTCCTGTTCTGGGCTGCCTGGTATCTAACCATACCCCTCCGAACATGTAGTTCAAACTAGGACATGGTTAAAATGTTACGGATGAAAGTAGAAACCATGCTGGTTAACTTCAAAACAGAGGAATCATTTCACTCATGTTTAATCATCTCTTCTAAAGGTAATGTTACTCCTCTCCGTTCACCCTCAAGAAACATCGCCATACAAAAGAGACAGAGTTTATATCAGGCCACAGTGCAGGCGTTTCAGAAAACTGTCTGGCTGGGGAGAAGATATTGTACCAAATGATTATAAATCTGTTTTTCACATAGAGGGACAGTAATCTTTGCTCTATTATATCTAGTTTATAAGAGCTCTTTGTATTATGTTACGGGCAGCAGATAATGCATGGTTGAGGGGGGAAAAAAGCACTATGGCTTGATATTGAGTTTCAGAGGCATTGCAAATAAAAAAGTTGCTACTGATTTAAAGGCGACACATATTTGAGGTAGTATTGTAATTGTTAAACACAAGTTAACCCGTGCATGATACTCATGCATTCTAGTCAAATCAAGATACTTAAGGTCTTAAAAAGGTTCTTGTCATGCATTTGGGCCTAGCCCAGGCCTCCTCAGGGGAAGAGCGTTACTTCCCAACGCAAGCGGCCTTTTTAATATGTGTTCATGAGGTAAAATTACCTCACGAAAATGAGTTTGACCCCTCAACTCGTAAATTTAGCCTTCACTACCCCTCCCACGGGGGGAAGGGGGGATGATGGAAGTTAACTGACTTGACTATTCTAATTTTTTTGTCAAATAATGTCAGTATACCAAATTTCAGGTCAATTGGATGAGCCCTTTCTGAGAAAATAGTTTTTTCCACACACACACACACACACACACACACACACTAACGCACGCCTCTACACATGTGTGTTCATGAGGTAAAATTACCTCACGAAAATGAGTTTGAGCCCTACCAAATTTCAGCCCTTTTTGAATTTTTTTTCCCACACACACTAAGAATTTAGTAGATCAGTGTATAACTCTGCCCAGCAGGTGGCGCTGCAACTTGGTTTTTTTTTTCCACACACACACAGACGCCACTAAGCATTTATATATTAGATTCTCACCTACTAGAGCAATATGTGCTATCCCAGATTTATCCACTAGGTGTCTCACTAATTTAGACAGTGACATCTATGCCTGGAGAATGGCATTGGGATCGAGAAAATAGACAGTTCACATTAGACCAGTGATAGGCATGCGGCCCTCTGAGCCTTCATCTGCGGCCCCTAGCTCGTCCCTGATTTATTGTCCGATTTCTTTGTTACAACTTGTAACACTTGTTTAAAATGCTGATATATTATTACAGATAGGTGTCTCTTTTTTATTTAATGTATTGTTTTATGTTGTAACCATTTGAATGGTAAACGGCCTCCCATGCATCACTTGAAGTGTATCAGGTTGTCTATCACTATATAATTGCTTGGGTTTTTTTTTATATGACATTTGTTTCATTTGTTATCATTGTATATTTCCATTAAAGAGAAAGTATATAGCAGTATGTGATATTCTGGATGCAGCTACTAGGTGTCTCGCAAGATTAGATGCTGTGGTTCTTTTGTGAAGTCGTGCTACATGAAAAAACGGCCAGTATTTAACTTATGTCCAAAATAATGAACTAATTTACACCCCTTGCATTGCAACATGTTTTTGTCCAGGAGACTTAAGTAAGAAAACTTTACTCAATTTCTTGCCTAAGTTCCTCAATGAATCAGGGCCCATGTGTGATGAAAGTTCCCAGCTACATAAAATAAACAGGATACCAGTGTTCTTAAATGAGGCTGAAAGCATCACTTGGGGCTTAATACCTGTTCCATATTCAACTGGATGGAACTAAATTTTTGTAGAACCTGACCCTCCCTCAAATCAATATACTCATTGGGCACTGACACCTGTGCCTTAGGATCATTAGGGTAGTGTGTTGTTTCCTGGTAACATTACAGTTTAGAGGATATTTTGCAAATCTCTAAGTTACCATATTGCACTGTCATATTGGATGGTAAGGTTGGAGGGTGGTCTTTCTGATGTAAGGTCCTAAAAAATTCTCTTTTGTTGCAGGGATGCTGGCACTACTTTTGGGCCAACTGTTGTTGAAGATAGTTGATTTTCTCCTGCATAAGTCATGATAACTCTTTACTCTATTCGAGGAAAATGTGATGCCACACAAGATCCGCCATAGGACCGTCCAAACCCCAAACAAAACACAGGGAACTACTCATAGGTAGACATCATGGGAATATTTTATGAGTACAGTGAAGTTTTGAGATTTCTCCCCCACTCCACTAACTTCTTGAAGATATGTCAATGCCAGCTTAGGATTCTGTGGCTGGTTTCTCTCACTCAGTGTTCAGAACCCATTTCCCAAAGCAACCATTGGAATTTAAGTCAGGTGCAAAAACATCCTCTTATCTGGGGTAATCCCAAATCACTCCATCTCTCCAGTCCTACAATACTGACTGTTGGAGTTTCCACTTTTATCTCCTCTGGTGCATCAGCATTGTGGATCTCTTCCACCTCTCTCCCTTGAATAAGTGAAAACTGCACAGATGTAGATTCAGGCTGGGGTTCCAGGATGCCGAATGATGATGGTGGATCTGGAACAGCATCCTTATCATCCCAGGTACCTTCAACAGTCTCCTATATCGGTTTGATGTAACCATTAACATGATGTGGTAGCAGGAATGTAATATACCAGGCTGTCCAGTTAAGTTTGCTGGCATCCTTATTTCTTCTTCTTTGCTATTTTTTGTTAACTGGTTTTCTTTAAGTAGAAGTTTGTTAGCAGTCCTGGGGACTCTCTGGGTATTAGTATAACAACCCCCAATTTGTAGATTATAATGACCATCCTGGTAACAAGACATATTTTAGTTTGTGCATTATCCACTGAATCATTTGGTCCTTTTTCCCCAAAGAAAACAATAAGGACTTGGAATGACCTCTGGATCTGATGAACGCAATTGGTATTATTATAGGTACTGGGGCCAATATATGGTTCATTCTGCTGTAACCCTGAGACTAACACATTTGCAGAACTAACAGAGTGGGATAACAAGTCCTCTCCACAACCCTGTTATGGTACATTCATAGCCTCTGGGACTAAAATTCTGGTGTTTTATTATGAAATATAACTGTATGACGCTGATAGAAACAGGTTAATCTTTCACCATCTTTAGCACCAGGTGGGAAGATTTGTCTCACTCTTCTTACAAAGTCAAAGTAACACTATCCATTCCAGATGGTTATTCTCCAGCATCCTCTTTGATAGTAACTTGGGCAGCTGTGCACAATCCACTAGAATGGGCCTCACCAAGTTGGTTAGGTTGATCAGCTGAAACCAAGGAGCAGTTGGAGTTTATGATTCTCCCTATTGAACAGGGGAACAATACAAATTCTGGATAAGTAATTATCCTAGGAATACTGTTTTGGGAACTCCCTTGATCCCTAAGGATAATGTTACTGTCCCCCAATTCAGAAAATGAATCCTGTGGCACAGAGCCCCGTGGGGATTTTGGATGAAAATTCCCTCACTGACCTCCCCCAGATTAAAAGACTAGGTAACCCCTTTTACATGATAGTAACTAAGATGTTGTAAATGGTACCATTAGGCATTCACTTGATGACACTGGTTCTGACACATTTCAGTATTAAAAAGTCCTTGCTGACAGACCTCAACTTCTGTTTCCTCAGAACTCTTTTGCAGGCTATGGATTTGTTGCCAGAGTGGAATATGTGGCCCTAAAGTGAACATCGATTTCTGATAGACACTGAAGTCATTGAGAGATTCTGCTGAACCCTTGTTAGATGATGGAGGAAATCCCTGTAGGTGCTGTAGTGATGAGAGACACATCTTATCTGGCATTCCACAATTAATTTCTCCATGCTCATTTTTCCATGTGGGTCTGCGAGATATGCTGATGGTGAAGATTCTATAACTAAATTTGCGGTGAACTCATCAGAAATGTGCCTGGGCTGCAGTAGTCCATCTTTGTCTTTTTCTCCTCTATCTCAGTTTTTGCCAACACTCCAAACGGGGGCTGTATATTATATCTAGCACTGGTTGTTTTATGGGCCTCATCTCAGTCTGACCCACCCAGCAGGTTCCAAGCACTTGCTTTGCTTTTGCACATCAAGAACACATCAAGCCGGTTTTCCAATTTATTCTGTAGGCTCTTTTCCGCATAATAATCTTTGGGCACTCATTGCCTCAGTAATCCAAAAGGGGAGATGAATGTTGTGTACCACCCAATTGCATTGCAGCACACAATGCAATTGGGTGGTGCACCACATTCATCTCCCCTTCCTGCAGACACTGCACCAGTTCTCCACCCCAGGACTCCCTTCTTCTTCGAGTACCAGACTGCTTCATCCCCTGCTTTTGGATCATTTTCATCCTTGGGCTTTGAACTATTTCCATTCCCCTGGGTCTCGCACTCACTTCACTTGTAGGGACCACTTCACTGTGGCTTCCCTTAGTTGAGACGCGGCTCCATTCCCCATTCTCTGCTGGCGCTGTGTCCCTCCCCTTATCAATCTGGCACACAGACTACATTTTCCCTCACCCGAAGCTCCTGGCACTTAGTACTCCATTTTGTTAGCTGGCCATTTTAGGAAATGGAGTTGTCTATGAAATTAGTGCCTGTTTGGGTAATTGCCCCCTCTCTTTGCAGAGCCTTGGATGTATCGGGATAAAAAAAAACCCTGCTCTCTAACATCAGGACTGTGTGATCCCAATGCTTTCTACCAAATGGGCAGGTGCAAGTACTCGCTGATGATGATGACTTGACATAAACCGGGTGCACATGATGAGGAGGCAGATGCAAATCAAAATGTGTACAGATCTGTATATGGGAGGAAATACACTTGGGGTTTTTTTTGCGGTTTTTTTTAGAGTATTTTACTTATTTTTCTAACAACTCTGAATCAGCACCAACGGGGCTGGAGTTTGCAATCAAGGTTGGAATCAATAGCAATAATCACTTAAAGTGAGTAAACATTTTGCGTCCTTTTTAGCTACTGAAAACGTTTCATTTTATCACTTATTTTTCTATATTTCAACCTCATGATGCCTCTAGATCGACTAAATTAGTGGCCATTGGGCCTGTAACACTGCATCTGGGACCAAAAAGAATTGCAGGCTGTTTATAGAGTAAAATGTACACACACAACATATATATTTATATATACAATAAATCGCATAAGGAAAAACAAAGCCTCAACAAAGAGTAACAAAATTCAAATAAATGGCCTGGATCTGAGATCCCCACAGAGTGTGCAGTGCAGGAATTTAATATTAGTTTGCTTTCTATCCCTTAACCAATTATATTTTGTTCTCCACTAGAGATCCTGAAATACAAGCACTGCACATTCAATTTCTATTCTGTAAGAGGACAAGTGGCTTGTTTTCTCCCAGAACAGACTGTAAAGATAAAGATGTGGAAACAATGCCTTTTCAACAGCGGAATGCTGATGTGGGTTTTTAGTGTCCAGTAATTTATAGATTGTGAGGTGGTAACAATATATTATAACATTAGATGGTAATGTGCATTGACAGCAGCATATTCTGAGCTATTATATTGCACAGAGCTTGTGAGTGTTCCCTGCTCTTTATTAACATATTCAGGAACGCCAATAACAGGGTGACGACTGCTCTGCACAGATGGTTACGGATGAGTCATGGGTTTGCACGCGACCAATGTTGCATGGTGAATATAAAGCATTTAAGAAAGTTTTTGTTCCTGATATCTCATTTTAAAATACAGCAATATACTTCTTAAAGCAGAAAATATTAACATGTCTCTATTATAAATTGTCTTTACTGCATAAAGCGTAACAATGAGTGATTTAATCCTCAATTAAGTAAATGTGGCTGGAGGAATACAAATAATTTCTAACAGATGTACCATGCGATGAAATTCTCTTCTAATGCCAGGGGTTTCATTAATCTTCCACATGCTGCCACTTTAAGGAAAGACATTGTATTGCATCAAGTGTGCTTTCCAAAGCATAATATTGAAATTGCCTGCAATACAATTTGCAGCCACCAGATGGTATTTTGAGAGAATTGTACTACGCATGCCAGATGAGTAAAAAGTAGGCAGCACATGCGTACTGTACTTTGTGAATCAAATTGATGTTTCTGCATCTCAGTTTAAATTAGTGAATTGGCAGCCTCTATAGTTTTAACAGAGGTAAGTGTCAGTCCCATATGCAGAGAACTGCACGTGATTGGAAGTCACCTTTACTCAGGCGATTGATGTCGCACTGTGCAATACAAATAAATCAATAATTAAAAAAGGAATAGAGTGCCACACTGCACAAATCCTCGACCAGCCTCAATGCTGGCTGGTTTCCACCATAACAGTGAGACCACAAGCTACCGCCTACTTGCTCTTCCTCATGATCACTAGGGGTGGTTATCATTGCTGGCTTCATAAGACCTTCTTATGATGGATTCCATGACCTGGAATCCTTAAAAAAAAAGAGGCTTCGCTGCTTTAAATGAAAATATATACAATTTGAACATAGAAGTACCCTTATATATAATATTGAAATACAAGTTTTTGGGGGGGGTTTAATTCACTTTTTTACACATATATTGAAAAAACAAGATATACAAGTTAAACAATCAATTTTTTTTTAGCATGCATAATTTTTTTTATTTTTGGGGGGGTCAGGGACATGAAGGAGAAGACTAAATAAATAAACACTGGAAACAAGCAATTTATTTATTAGTAATTGCAGTAACATAATTTTGATAATGCTAAATTAATATTATAAAATAGGCAGAGAGCTTTATTCATTTGATTTATTAAATGTGTTTTGAGTTTTTGAACTTGAATAAGATCCATAACGTATACAAAATGTATTATTTAGACTCACAGCAGCATTTATTAAAATCAGATCATGCTAATCTACCCTTATTAGATTATGTGCCTCCATTCATCCACATCCACTAGATGAGGGAAGGAAGGAAAAGTGGAGGAGGGGAAGAATAGAAGAAGAAGGGGAAGGGGTGAGAAGCTACAAGACAAGATGGAAAGTGGGTTGTGTGGGCACAGGAGAAAAATGGGTGGCATTGACAGAGGGGAAAAGTGATATGAGAGTCCATCTCAATGCCAGCTACAGAGAACTAATGGCAGTATACCATCAACACTAACATCTGCAACGCATAAGGGTTCACTGCAATACCAGCCACAGAGAAAAGGTGACAACTGCACTCTCTTTTTCAATTTCTGTAATCAGTACATGATAAGTGTCAAGTTAATTAGGACTAAGAGACCTCACCTGTATGCGAGCTTTATAAGGCCCTTACTCTTACCAGTCTTTGCACAAACAAGTCTGGAATGTCTTGTTTTGTTTGCCTGTTTATTGACTTCAGCTCATCCCCCACCATTCTACCTTCTCCAACCCATTGACTATAACTTTGTCATTCCCGACCCATCCTCTCAAGACTTGGCTGGTTGTGATGTGGGGTGACATATGTGGGAGAAGAAGGTGGGGGACAGATGGTGAAGGAGGTGGAAGACAGATGGTGAAGGAGGTGGAAGACAGATGGTGAAGGAGGTGGGAGACAGATGGTGAAGGAGGTGGAAGACAGATGGTGAAGGAGGTGGGGGACAGATGGTGAAGGAGGTGGACGACAGATGGTGAAGGAGGTGGGGGACAGATGGTGAAGGAGGTGGAAGACAGATGGTGAAGGAGGTGGGGGACAGATGAGATGAGACAGAAATAAACCCACACAAAGGGGAGATAGAAGACAGACGTTCACAATGCAGAGCTACAGACACATAAACACAAGGTGGCACAGAGAAACACACATTGGCTGACCGAGGGAGAGAATCAGAGAGACATATGAGACTGAGAGACACAAACACAAGAGAGATAAGGGGTGATAGCTAGAGACAGACACACTGGGGCATAGATATGCAGACACACGCAGAGAGTGAGGCAGATGTGGAGTGGAAGGAGCCAAGGGTTGGCTAGGGCGATGGGTAAGTCATGGCCAATGAATGTTCCGGTAAGAAGGACCCACTAGTAGGTGGGCTGGCCGGGGATGTGTAGCCATTGGGAAGTGATCACTGGGATCTTCTGTCTCTTCACATCACATTCACGGTCACTCTACTAACTTAATAGATGCAACAGTTCTTGTTGTTTTAAAAAAACAGTAGCAGCAAGTTTGCAAAAATTTAAAAATTTGAAAATGTGTCTGGTCACTAAATAAACAGTGGTCCAGTCATTAAGGAGTTAATTAGTGACTAATACATTTCTCTATTTTTTTCTTCCTTAGATTCTTGGGTGCAGCTTTATAAATTACTTTTTATTCTAACTTTTTTGCATGAGATAAAATCACACTGTTAGCAAGATGATAATGGAAATGTGTCTGAACAGTTTAATGGTGGCTGCAATGTGCTCTAAATACACAATACTGGCCATCAAAACCACCACGTGTGTCTGACTGCCTTACGGATTCTACAATTGGATGAACTTTCAGTAACATACAGTAGAAGTCTATTAGATATCTTCTAAAATTTGCAAAACTAATGTTTCAAAACTGTAATGGTTTATACACACTTCACCTCGACACGCCAAACTAATTCAATGTATGCCACAAACATACCATTTGCCATAAATTCATAAAAAATAAATATTATTTATGAAGTAAAATTTTGGAAAGGTTTTTCTGAACTACAAATACTCTCTAGAAACCCTGCAAAAAATCAACATTAGGCTACTTCCTATTTAAATTTTGATCCATCAATTCCCACAGCGCACAAATATAAATTTTTTATATCTATTAGAGGAAATAAATACATTTCTAAATAGACATTTTGATGACATGACATATATTAAAACCCATCTTCTAATTTCTCTAAACAGGTATATAAAGTAGAAATGCCTGCCAACAAAAGCATTCTGCTCTATAAAAAGATCTATAAGTAGTTCATAGACTGTTATGTTGAAGAAGCAAAAATATGACAGATAGATTTTGTAAGCTTTGAAATCTTCCTGACCACTCCTGAAATAAATCCTGCTGTATTTTAAAGGTGTCTTAATGTACTATTTAATCAACAATTCCCTTCCATTAAATGCTATCTTTATTTCCATACTCCCTCTTCTGCTTGTATACGTGTGTCTAGTTGTAAAATAAGCAGGAATAGAACAGCCTGTAGCCAGTAAGATCACTGGAATCTTCACAGCAGCAGTTTATTTAGGCAGATGAGCGTCCTGATTTTGTGGGAAGTAGTTGTCTTTTAATTCAAATGATTATATTAGTGAGGTCATGTCTTTATGTGCCAGCGGCAGGGTTGTGATGTGAGCAGGGGAGTGGATGCTAGTAGAAAGCCTCATTCTGATACTGTATATAGTAGAAGGAGCAAGTTCTCCCAACAGCACAGAGAAGTGATATGAATCTTCTGTCTAATTGGTAAGGAAAGTTGGTGGGGCCAAATACACTTCAACATGAAATGAAGTTCATACAACCAACTTGTTAGAGAAAAAAAGGATTTGTGAGCTATTTCACAAAAAATAAAAAATAATTATTTCTTTATGTGCCCCAGGAAACAGTGTTTAGAATGAGACACATTTAATGGACAGGTAATGGATTGTCATAACATCCTATTATGATTGTTGTAAGATACAATTGAAATAGATGTTGACCTGGAAACAGCAGGAGAGATGGAGATCTATACATTAGTGAGGGGGGAGCAACTTGATTTTTGACACATTCCAATGTGCAATAGTTAACACATGCCTTATTCCACCTAATGAGAACATCCTTGTAGAACTCTTTGGTGACTGTGAAGGTGAATACTCTTTTTGTATTGCAATCAGCTGTAATGTAAAATAATGATTCAAATCAGCTTCATATTTGTGTGTGACTTCGTATGATCTCTCGCAGCAGGGATAGATTATATAACATGATTATATACGCTTAACTTTTTCTGCTGTTAAGATTTTATATTTCAAATGTTTCTTGTTATTCTTTCCTAGAAATGGGGCATGGATATTTGAGAGTAAAAATGCAGAAACATATAATGCAATTGATTTCTTCTGACTCTGTAACTGTTGCTTCGAGGTCACTCTGGCCTGGTGTTCTTTGTGCTGGTGGTGATGGTGACCACAAGAAAGGGACACTTGAGTTGTTTGGATGAAGGGCCAGGCTCACAACATGAAGATTGATGCCTGCATCTAGTGTGACGCTGTGCGCGTAAGGAGCTTACACACTTTCTGGGAGCCACAACCTACCTTGACCATCTCTCCAGAGTCCAAAGGACTCCTGACCACATCCCTTCGCCTTCCAGACTGCCTTTTCCTGCAGGGCACACAAATCTTACATTTTTACTAATGCTTGTGTGTCATCATTTAAAGAACCATTATTGTATCAGTTATCATGGACAAATCTGCTGCCCACTTGACAGCTTCGTCCACCCTGTAATTACAGTCATGTATGTAGGGTTTAAATTAAATAACAGCTACTTCATTTGGTAACTGTATCACTGTCACAAGTCCTTCATGTAATGTAAGTGTGCTATGGAAGCAAAATTTTGAATTTTGCAACTCTTCAAAACGGCCTTTTCCATCATGAAACTCGCACAAACTTTCACCACAGATTTGCTCACATATACTGTCTCTACATTGTGGGCTGAAACTCAGCTATAGATTTCTATTATCAGAGCTCATATATTTCATTAGATAGTGTAAGATCTCTCATGAGAACTTTGTCCACACGTCTTGATAGACTTACTAATATAATTTATCTCATCTCTCTGCATGGCATCACTGGGAATTTAAGTATTAGGTTACATAATTAGATATTTCAGCATTATCTAATTTATGAACTAGGTGTAGAAGTATTGAGCAATTATACAAATTAATCCTGTTCCTAAATTAATAAATGTTTTTCATTAAAAAGGAATTGCACAGGGGTTGAAGGGGAAAGTAACCAAGCTGCCTAAGGCCATTCAATTTATAGAAATGATTGGCCTTAGGTTTTTCCCAACTCAGAATTATTTTAATCACTATAACCTTCATGAATTAAATTGCAGTCATACCAGGATACATAGTTTAGGAAAGGAAAAAAAATAACTGTAGAAATAAAATTCAGCATAAAAAAATATCAGTTAAATCTCAGTGTTGTCTGCATGGAGAATCTGTGGGACATTTACAATTATTAATTCCAACACAGCGCACATTTAGAGCTTGATTTGTACAGTACTTTTATTTCATTAGTAAATGAAAACTAAAATGTTGCTAGTGGGCAAAAATGAGTGTGAACTATGTACAGATTGGAAACATCTGTAGGAATAATCATATGAAAAAATGTTTTTGCCCAGTGTGGTCCAAAATCAAATAATCAAAATTATATATTTTCAGAAAAAGTATTTAAAAAGGGACATATGAAGCGTGCTGGTCAAACTTGGAGTTTAAAAGGGGCAACGGGGCTGTACTATAAAATAATAGGCTGGATTTTTAAGGATGGCTACACAAGACAGTGACTTGGCATTCATGGTGCAGTTAGGTTCAACTGCCTCCGACCATTTGTTGACCACAGCTCAGATATATCAGGTCATGTAACGCTAATTTTCCAGACATTGCTGAAACTTCGAAACACGAAAATTTTGTTTGTGTGGATGGGCTTTGACAATTGCTCTCTGCATGTTATGAGAGATTGTGTTTTAGGGTGCAAATGGACTGCTTTTGCAGCAGAATGTGGTTATTTATCTCGTAGGAGACTTTGAGAGAGTTAGAGATTCTACTCTTAAAGGTTGGGCATCACTGAGGCATACATCGGCGATGCCTTTATTTCAAGGGTTATATTTGTGGATTTTCTATGTTTAAACCATCTACCACTAACAGGGTATTTCTGCCAATTAGGTTGTCCTAGCTCTGAACAAAGAGAGTACCAACATTTGGCACATTTTTACATTAGGAGCTGAGCTTATCAGCATCTACGGCACACTAATCAACACTCACACACTAAACACACAAAAAGCTTGAAAATTACTCCTGGGTGGCTAAACAACATTAGAGGAAAGACAATTCTAAAAAGGTCTTCATACAATCTTTGTCTCATGATCAAATTTTCTCCTCTTTTAAATCATCACAACTGCCTTCTACATTCCCCCCTCCACCTCCAACCCCCTGCTTGACCCCATCACCCCTATAATGTCTGACTAAACTTCTTCCTTCCAAACACCCAATTCAACCCTAATTTATGTCACCCCTTTGGCAGAACAAACCATCTCCTCTCTCCATTACAGTTCCTTCCTTACCATCTTGACCCCATTCTTCCTCATTCCATTTCTCCTCTTCATTGCTAATCCCAACTTTTACATCTTTCTTTAATATATCTCTATTCATTGGCACCTCCTCATCTTCCTAAACATCCTATTATCAAACCACGGATTAACACTCTCACTGCCAAAGGTCTGTGCCAAATTTTAACATCAGGGAGTAACTTGATTTGTTTTTCTTTTTTTAACACTGGGTCAGTTTCAGTTGGAAAACATTTTTATTTTTTAGTTACTGGGCCCATGGATTCAATACTGACCTGGGCACTATCTGTGTAGAGTTTTCTCCGTGTTTGCATGTTTTTCCACCTGGTGCTCTAGAGCAACTTTTCCCTGTGCTTCTGATGTAATTATCTTAGTGTGCACTTTTATGTGGTAGGGAACATTGATTGTAACTTCCACTGTGGCAGGGACTGATGTGAATGATTAAATATTCTCTGTAAAGTGCTGAATAGTAAGTAGATGCTTTATAAGTAAAATGAATAATATAAATAAAAATAAACATACGGGAAACACAGGTTACAACATCACTAGTAATTCTAAAGTCTCCAGGGGTGTCATTAGGCAACATTGAGGTAGTGATCTCTGTGAGATTGCGCTCACATGTGTCTAATTAGTGATCAGATGTGCAAGATGATTAGTAACAGTTTACAATGCTGTGGAAGTAGATTCCAGGTGATGTAAATCCTACATCATTTACCTCTATATCATCATCATCATCATTTATTTATTTAGCGCCACTAATTCCGTAGCACTGTACAGAGAACTCACTCACATCAGACCCTGCCCCAATAGAGCTTACAGTCTAAATTCCCTAACACACACACACACACAGACCTAGAGAGATCAAGGTACAATTTGATAGCAGCCAATTAACCTACTAGTATGTTTTTGGATTGCGATAGGAAACTGGAGTGTCAGGAGGAAACTCACTCAAACATGGGAAGAACAGGCAAACTCCACACAGTTCATGACCATGGTCAGGAAGTGAACTTGTACTAACCACTAAGCCACTGTGTTGCCCATATATGTGGGACAGTCCATGATGCAGAATCTACATCCCTCCATTCCTGTCAAGAAATCACCCACTGTCACTTTTCCCCTTCTCATCGAAAATAATAGATATGTTCATTTGGAGCTACAGACCCATAATTCCTCTAATTCTCTACTAGGCTTTCTACAATCTGCCATGCTTATGCTATTCGAGCTATTTCCAGTCTTTTACACTGTTGATTAGCAATCATTTTCCAGGCAGTGCTGAAACTTTGGCAGAAGAAAATATTGTTAGTTTACTTTGACAAATGCTCTCTGCATGTTATCAGGGATTGAGGTCCTGTCGGAAATGGACTATGTCCTGGTTTACTCTCTGCTACTTCCAAGTTTCTCTTCTTTCGGTATCCAAGGTCTCATATTATCTTGGATCTTCCGCTATCTCTCTGACTGGACCTCTAGTGTTTTCAATTTCCATGCCCTGATAGAATTCACTCAGTGTCTTTATTTTCACCAAGGGCACCCTCGTTCTATGTGCACACCATTGCCATGGAGGGTCACCAACCAGCAGCTTCTTACCTGTTAAGTTTCTGGCTGCTGCTCACTCATGTTGGCAACGAGCTTGAAGGGCAGACACTGGTATATGTTGTCTCCAAATAGGAGATTATGCCAACTGAGGCAGCATCTTATGGGAGCACTCTTTGGTGTTTGGGTGCCTACGGCGTACATGCCAGCTATGTTCTAAATACAGATTGTCAAATTTCGCCAACTGTCCTTTTCCCCCTCCTGTTTTTATATATGTAATGGTATTATTTTCATATTATGCTTATTTTTTATTTACCTGCAATGTTTGTACAGCACTGTAGACAATGGTGCATGCTAATCATGGATAATAATGTTACTAATAATCAAAGAATAATCCTTGTACTGTACATATTTCTGTTTCTTAATATTACATTACATTTCACTTAGTGCAGTTGAAAATCCACAAAAAAGCAAACAACATATTATTTGACATTTCTCATATCAGTTAAAACAGTTAGTAGTTGTCTCCGATGAACAATACTTTATACATTACTTGCCTTTGTCATGCTTGCTTTGTATCTCGGTTCTGTCATAATTATAAAGGTCAGCATATATCTTGACTTATTGAATAGCTGTCATGAATTTAACTAGAAGCTAAAACAACATTGAGAACATTCTGTATAAGGTCACCTTGATTTTATTTTGCTAATATTCGGTAGTTGCATACGAAAATGGATCCCTTGATATTTGCTAATGAAGGGCTCCATTTTGTTTTCAGAAGATTTCCATGTTAAAAGTAAGACTTTATTTTGCAAAAATAAAATACAATTATAGTTATCTATTTAAGGCCCCAGTACCCCTATACTAATTAAAATCAACTGAGAAAAAAATTATAAATTTATAAAGGAAAAACTACCTACAATCTAATTAAACATAGTCAACTTAACCCCAATAAAAATCGACATAAAGTGTTACATTAGACAAGATATAAATGACATATCTGATAATTTTATTTTTGAATTATTTTTATTTTTCCATTTATTTTAGAGTTGTAGAGTAATTAAAGCAATTAAATGCAGGTAATGGCCCTGATTCACGAAGGGATGCATACTGAGTGCAATGTGCTTTTGTTGCAAATCACAGGTAAATCGACGATACATAAAGCCGAATTTAACAAGGAGCAGATCTGTAAATGCGTGTGATGAATACGGGTGGAGGTCCGACTCTATTGAACAAGAAACTGCAGGATATGTTTTATATATATATATATATATATATATATATATATATATATATATATATATATATATATATATATATATATATATATATCTTTATGTATTATAAAGTCCCAGAAGAACACAAAGGAAAAAAAACTTCAATCAATGTTACCTGTTAATAATAGAAGCATTGTTGATACAACGTTAAATAATAAGAGTTTTGCTTTGTTTTATTTTTTTCCATGAAATACATTTCTTAGTTTGTTAAGAATGTCTATTGTACATAAAATACATTTTTACAGTTGCTCCTGATTCCAAACTCATGTTATAGCATGCATATACAGGTCTTCATTAGTCTTCATTAGTAATCAGCTCTTAGACTAGCTCTGTAGCTGTAGGAAGAGATATGGCTTAAAAAAAAAGTACCTGACAGATGCCCAGTCTCTCTGGGTGACTCCCAATAGCGGTACCTTGTGGTCGCCTTTATCCTAGTGGCTCTTTTGAGACACAGGCTCCTTCTGCTGTTCCGGATTACTTCTCCTGTACATCCAGCTGCATCCATCCATCTACCCTCTATCACATCAAAGGGCTCTCCTGAGGGTCGCAACCAGTGGGCTGCCGGGAGCAAAATCCATCCTACCTTGCGGCGGTTCTTGGTGAAGCCAGGGAGGTCTGTTAGACTCTGTGCCTCAGGAAGGCCTGCACCAATCCTGATTGATAGGTGCCCTGTTTGACCGTAACAGTTTGCTATTTTGCTCTGACCTACCAAAGATGGACAAGGATGGCAACCCCTCCTCAAAGGACCTTATGGAGCATCTCCTGGTCCGGGTTGAGGAGCAAGATAAGAATCAGACCCAACTACTACAATATTCACAGTGTCTTTCCTCCCATCTAGGTGTTCTGCAGAACATTTTAGTCTCTCAGACTACTCTGTTACTCCGTCAGTGCCTCCTTCAGTTGTGCAAGGTTCGTCCGGCTCCGCTTCTGTCCCCTCTCAGCTTTGGATTTCTAATCTGCCCAAGTTCGACGGGATCCTAAGGCTTGTCTCGATTCCTTAACCAATGCACTATTGCATTTGAACTTCAGCCGGGAAATTTTCCTACAGAGAAAATAAAGGTGGCGTACATTATTTCTCTCTTGTCTGGCCAAACCTTGGCCTGGGCATCTCCGTTATGGGAACGAGATGAACCTTTACTACATAACTTCAGCACCTTCTTGGAAGCTGTCAAAAGTATATTTGATGAAACCGGTCGTGTCTCTAATGCTGCTTCTGGGATTCTGCACCTTCATCAGGGTGCTTTATCTGTAGGCCAGTACGCCATTCATTTCCGTACCTTGGCTTCTGAATTATGCTGGAACAATTAAGCCCTGATGGCCAACTTCTGGCAAGGGCTTAAGGATCAAATTAAAGACCAATTAGCAGTTCGAGAAATCCCTACGTTACTGGATTCCTTAATTTTCCTTTGTAATCAGATAGACATATGTTTCTGGGAGCACCATCAGGAGAGGGAGCAGTCATCTTGCTTCCAGACACAGGTGGTTCCCTTGGAAAAAATCAATGCAATTGCGAAATGCCTGTCTCTCCCTGGAAGAGAGGGAGAGGTGGTTTAAGAGCTGCTTATGTTTATATTTTGGAGAGTCCGGTCACATCTTGGGTAACTGCCCTAATCGGCCAGGAAATGGCAAAGCCCAACTGGTTCTGGAGAGGCTAGGTTAGGTGTAGCTGCCTCATCTCCATCTATCTCTTATTTTGCCATTCAAGCTCTTCTTCAATACGCGGACAAACAAGTCTCCTTACTGGCACTTATTGACTCTGGAGCAGGTGGGAACTTCATAAATGCTGCCACGGTCACTGAATTATCATTGCCAACTTATCCCTTGGACCAGCCTATTACTATTACTGCCATCGACTGTAGTAAAATCGAGGGAGGGTCTACCATAAGGCGTATCTCTTCTATCACCTTTCAGATTGGAGCCTTACATAAAATGTCTATCTCCTTCCTGGTAATTCCTGCGGCCATTTACTCCATGATACTTGGTCTTCCTTGGTTGCGACTTCACTCACCATGTTTGGATTGGCATCGAACACAAGTTCTCTCTTGGGGACCCTCTTGCCATTCCTGTTGTTTGCAGAAAATAGAACCAGAATGTCAGGATTTTCCTACTATTTCAGACCCCTCTTCGGTCATTCCAACGCAGTACAGTGCATTTGCTGACATCTTCTGTGAGATAGAAGCCTCTAAACTCTCTCTGCATAGACCTTGGGACTGCGGTATTGAATTGATTCCTAACAAAACTCCACCTCTAGGCCGTATTTACCCTTTATTTGTGCTTGAGTCCCAGACCATGTCAATTTACATTGAAGATAACATAAAACGTGGACTCATCAGGAAGTCTTTTTCCCCTGCTGGAGCCGGGTTCATTTTTGTAAAAAAGAAAGATTGTTGTTTACCCACTTGTATCAACTACTGAGGTTAAACTTCATCACCATAAATAATAAAAATCCACTACCCTTAATCTCCGAGTTGTTTGATCCTATCAGAGGGGCTTCGGTGCTAGAGCTAGACCTCAGAGGGGTTGACCCCTCCTTAACTTTCTTCCTCATGATAGATGCCTCCTCCATTTGTGTTGGAGCAATTCTCTCCCAGAAGAATCTTGTAGGTGAACATATATTTATTAAGGAAATATTCCCTGTTCATGGTTGTCTAGACATCATAGTATCCCACCTGGGCTCTCAATTTGTGGCAAAATTCTGGTGAGCCTTCTGTCACACTTGTGGCATCAATTTACATTTTTCTTCCGCCTATCACCCTCAGACCAATGGATTAAAAGAGAGAACCCGGAAAAGTTCATTAGGTGCTACATCTTCGGTAAACAGGACAATTATGTTCATCTTGTACCATGGGCTGAATTTGCGCATAACAATCATTGCCATGAAGCTACCTCTGTATCACCATATTTTGCGCTGCACGGATTCCAACCTAAACTTACGCCATTCTCTGATCTATCATTGTATGGGGTGCCCGTGGTGGATTCCCTCCTGCAGATTTGTTCCTTGCAATGGGCTTGAATCAAGCAAAAGCTGTTTCAAACCTCTGCCCTAAGTTACAAATCTTTTGCTAAGAAGAGACGACTTACTCCTTTTCTCTCCCCAGGAGATAAATTGTGGCTGTCCACTTGGAATTTGCGTCTTTTGCTTCCCTTCAGGAAATTTGCCCCCCATTTCATTGGTCCCTTTAAAATCTTGGAGGTCATCAACCTAGTAGTATTCAGAATAGAATTACCTACCACACTGACGATACCCAACATTTTTACTGTTTCTCTCCTAAAACTACTTATAATTAACATTTTTTTTAATTCTAAAAAACCCCTGTGGCTGTTTCTATATAAGACCATGAGTATGAGGTTAAAAAAATCCTAAACTCTCGCACTTCCAGAAGTGGCCTTTTTATTTGTTTGACTTAAAAGTATATGGAACTGAAGAACACACTTGAATTTATGTTAAAGATTTGCACACACCTGATCTCCTGATAAAGTTTCATAAAATATTTCCAGATAAGCCTTACAGGGTGTCCGGAGTTCACCCGAAAGGGCTGGGGATAAGGTAAGAACTTAACTGTTACACACTCTCGATCACAGCACTCACTTGTTTACTTGCTGCTCGGTGCTGCGATCATGTGACTCTGGGCAGAGAGTTTGAAACTCCCTGCAGTATATAATATCCACTCTGAAACACTATTAAGGCCTTCACCACATAGTCTTTCAGCCTTGGGTTTTCCTACTTTAGCTGCTGTTTCAGTCGGTGCATTTGTCCAAAGGTGGCAACAGGGAAAATATAATATAAATAAAGAAATGGAGAGGAAATCACATTTCTGTTTCCAACAAAAAAAAGGAATGTGGTGTGAATGATTTATTAAGAAGTTCTAACCAAGCTTCAGAGCTGCAAATTAAGGCACAAAGTGTTGAGCCTCAAAAGATACCAGGGGGTAAATGTATCAAGCTGAGAGTTTTCCAGCGGGTTTGAAAAGTGGAGATGACTCCTATAGCAACCAATCGGATTCTAGCTGTCATTTTGTAGCATGTACTTAATAAATGATAGCTAGAATCTGATTGGTTTTTACAAAACCGCCGGAAAACTCTCAGCTTGATACATTTACCCCCAAGAGTAAGGAACCGCTGTTAAGTACAACATTAATTAATGACAAACATCTAATCCCTAGCTAAATTGCATCAGGACTGGGTAAATTGGGGCATGACATATCTAGCCCAATTTTTTACTTAAATGTACTGAAAAGAATGCTGAAAATCTACATATTTTGTGATCTGCAAAATTACCTCAATTTAAATTGTCAGTGAAAATTGATATGAGAGCTGCTCAATAAAAAACATACACAATTTTGCCTTTTTTTTTCTTTTAAATCTTTAACAAATGTCATTGCCTAATATTTTGTCATTATATAATACATTTTAACATAATGGCGCTATGGCAACAAGATGTTTGCATTCATTCCCTCAGCTGTGCTAGAAATATAACATCATCTGATTGGTTGTTATGGATCAAACTGTTGTACATTGCAACTTGCTATGTTATAAACCCCAGGAATGTCAAACTTACAATATCAATGTCACATTGTATATAACCAGCTGCACACTGTGCTTGAGCACAGCATTGATACATATATCATTTTTGTTCTTTGTACAGATAAATAAATAAAATTAGATAAGAATGGCATATATGTGCGATCTAATGGTGAACTGCACTCTATATTTGTGGGCAAAAATGACTTAAGCCTTAGAGTAATGTTTACATCCATAACAACACCATGTTTCTTTTCAAATCTAATGACCGGCTTAGCTACTTTCATGTGTTGAAGTAAATGACACGACAGAGGCAAACTTGACATCTTGACCTCAGAAAAAGAGATTAAATCTATTTGCTATATACAATACAACACCTTGAAAGTTGCAGGGAGTAAAGTTTTTAAGAGTAAAGCTCTGCTGCTAGAACAATATTTGACATTTACAGCAGTATTGTGCGTTGTTTTATGGAGAGTTGGGCAATTTTCAAAACCATTTTGCAAAATATTCCACATCTGGCGACAAAATTTTGCACAATATTGAATTTGTCAGCAAAATTTTGCATGTATTACGGACGAAATCTGACCTTATTTGCTAACATTTATGTACGTACTGCCTACATATTACACAGATCTTTACAGAGAGACTTTGGGCTAGATTTACTAAACTGCGGGTTTCAAAAAGTAGAGATGTTGCCTTTAGCAACAATCAGATTCTAGCTGCCTTTTTATAGAATGTACTAAATAAATGACAGCTAGAATCTAATTGGCTACTATAGGGAACATCTCCACTTTTCCAAACCCTCAGTTTAGTAAATATACCCCTTTGAGTGAACTCACTCTCGTTGTCTGTATAAAGTCAAATGGAGTTCCTTGCTTTTTCTCCAATTTTCTATTACTGAGTGTTATCCTTTGCTAATTGTAATGTGAGTACCATGGTCACATGACATGATGTAGGCAGCAGAGAGGCTTTGGAACACCCTCTTCTGAGCATGCCTGTTCACAGCACAATCCCCCTACTCTCCCATCATGTGCACGGAGGGAAAGGGATCTGATCAGGTGATCCTCACCTCTGAAAGAGCACAAAGTCAGATGTGTTGCAACTGTAAATGTTGTATAGTGACTGCCAAACAGAGAGAATTTTTAAATAGAAGACTTATAGGTTAAACATAAAAACAGGTCTATGTTAAAACAGGTACAAAAGTTGCTGTTTCCACTGTACTAAAAGTGGGAGTAATGATTTTAAAAGAAATATATTTCAGCATTACTTAAAAAAAAAGTTATTGCAAAGAAAATTAGTGCGTAGTCTCTAGTACTGGTGACACAGTTAAAGGACCGTGGTCGTCTGTACAAAATCTGATAGCGGGCCCCAGAACAAATGGAAGCTCTAGTGCATTCAGATTAGTAAATGGTGGAGTTTAGTGGCACTCTTCTGTTTGAATCCATTGATATTTAATCTTTGATATTTTATTTCTAAAATAAAATTAAGTAAGGTATAGTTTCAGTATTTAAATGTAAATTACCCTTTTTTCATGTTAATGTAACTACTGATCTAAAAGCAGTAGTTAGATACGCTCTCTAGCCAGAGTAGATAGCTGCAATATTCACACTGATAAATTGGCGATGACTCGGCAGACAATGTGACTTAGTCCCCAAACAGCATCTCCCCCCTGCATGTGAAAAGAGGAGGATTTTTACACATTCCGGGTACATGTTTGATACACTCTATGATTTTAGATAAATACTTCATTTAGTTACAAAACAAAATAAAACTGTGGGTCTTAGAGCTAAAACCATAACAGTGTTATGATTTAGTGCACTATATTTGCATTCACTGGAAATCAGCTGGACATAAAACATATTGCTTCTTTACAGCATGTATATCGACAAACACAGTACGCCAAGGCCGTATGTTGCCTGAAATTGGCATTTTTTCATTTTTGCTGTCAGAGACAGTGTCAACGAATGCCAAGGTGCCAACCAGGGCAGTAAATTATTAATAGCACCAACTGTAATTCACAATAAAAAAAAATATTTAGTAATCTACATGTAATATATTTGCTGTGAAATTTCACATAAATCAAGATTTGCAATGCAATAGACTATTTTCAAAATTCTACTTATCCCTTGTAAATATCCATACTCCTGTCTAATAACAGATTTCAAGTATCATTTTCTACAGCATTGTAGGATCAATACAGTATCAAATTCTCAAATAAAAGTTGCTCAGTTAGCTTGTGTAGCAAAATTTATATGCAGGGTTTCACTAAGGAAAATTGTCAAAGTTATTCATCAACAGAAGTTTTCCCCTCGCAGATTTTAGCCACCCTTTCCATGCTGAGATCAAGGTTCCTCCTGCTTTTTGGGAGTTAAAAATTGGCTTAATTCTTTGTGTTTTGTCCTTTGTTAAGATGATCTGATAAGTATAGTGGTCTTGATGGTGCCTGTTGTACAATGTTCCAGGAAAGAAACTACAGGAAACAAGCATCAAAAGACAAGTAGCTAGACCAATTTTTTTATTTGTTAAAATTCATATTTTACAACATGAAAAAAATTAACCTTAAAAATATTACAGGCTGACCTGCCACCTAGATAGATGGAAGGCAGCCGTTTTCTGGATGGAACCAATTTTAAGTCCAATTTAGTGGTATCACTGAGAATATTGCCTAAAATTTAAGTAAAATCAGTGGTATATTCTTCTTACACATATTTAGTTATGGTGTACATTTTGTTGTCTTGTTACATATTTGCTGTTTGCCTTGTGTCATATTCCCTTTGTGGAAGAATACAAACAATGTAACGTATGTTAAAAAAATAAAGTGATTTACATTCCCCAAAAACATCTTACTCTTGAAATAAATGTCTGTTTGGTCATTCAATAAGCCGCAACTTCCACCGTCTGTCGTTTCTGCAGCCGAGAGAAACATGGACACGATACAAGAAAAAATGAAATAATAGAAAACAACAAGTTTATATTCTTTCAAAATTAAAATTAATGTTTAAGTAGAAATTTAACATGTGCCTCTGTGATTTATACCCCCTAAAGGCTTTCATAAAATTCCATCTGGTGTACGCAGCTGACATTCCTAAAGCAATATCATTATAGGGGGAAAAAAAAAGCTGTGAAATTCATTTTTAATAGATTGCAATCACTTGGCCAATAAGTAAAAAATATCTCATCACTACCTTTAGGCAAACATAAATTCATCATGGCTCATTCTGTTTTCCTTCCTGAAGGAATGTGAGCTTTTTAATAAATCATATTTATGAGATCGCTCAGGTGCCCTTCTGTACACTTCCAAGAGTTCAAAACAACTTTAGAAAACACTTCTAACATTTTGCATAATTATCCTGTCTCAGCTTTGTAGAATGAATGAAGGCCGATTGTGCTTCTGAGTAAATGATATTTAGCAATAAATACCAGTAATGATATTTTATGCCCTATCAAGCAATATCTTCCTACTGTGTTTATGGCCATTGTTTATGTTATGTAATAAATAGCGAGACATGGCTGGGATGTTCTAATAATTATGCCATTTGGTTTGGGAGTCAGTCTGGGATAAACATTGAGGAGAGACACGGTAGCTGGATGGCTGTGTGGAAGGTGGGTCATAAAGTGGCTGATTAGGCAGATTACCTGACCTTGCAGAACAGAAGGGAGACAGCATTGATTTATTAATTATTGGGACATTAATTATTTATTAACCTGGCGCTGCAAGTGCCAGCATGCACTTGCAATCATGTGACAGGGGCAGCACAGTGGCGTAGTGGTTAGCACTTCTGCTTCACAATGCTGAGTTCAATTCCCGACCATGGTCTTAACCGAGTGGAGTTTGTTCTCCCCGTGTTTGCGTTGGTTTCCTCCAGGTGCTCTGGTTTTCTTCCACACTCCAAAAACATACTAGAAGATTAATTGGCTGGTATCAAAATTGACCCTAGTATCTCTCTCTCTTTCTCTCTGTCTGTGTGTGTGTGTGTTAGGGAATTTAGCCTGTAAACTTCAATGGGGCAGGGACTGATGTGAATGAGTTCTCTGTACAGCGCTGCGGAATCAGTGGCGCTATATAAATAAATGGTGATATTTATATATTCTTGCTCCATAGTAAAATAATATTTTAATATTATTTAATTACTTAGCTTTGCCACATTAATAAAAGTATAGATTAATGTTGTCTCCTTAATATATAAATATATATGAATGTATAAAACGAGCGTTGTTTTCAGAACCGATGCTTTGAAAACATGAGGTTTGATGTGAGGTTTCTTTCTCACGGTTTACAAACTGCACATAAAGCCACCAAGAAACATGCAGTTTTGCAAAACCACACTGTACTAAATCTCCCCCTAAATCTCTATTATTGCAGCTCTTTCCCACTAGGGGTACCGTCAACGGATCAGGTGATAACATAATTTTTTGTAAGAGCCATAAATATATTTATACTCAATAATCATATTTCCTTGTAAAGCGATGCAGATTTTTGTAGCACCTTATGATTAAATAATAATAGTAATAATAATAATAATAATAATAAAATTAATAATAATCATCATCATCATCATCATACCCTTAATCTTCTCTTCTATAATCTAACACGGACAGTTGTCTTTCCCTGAAACTAAGAAGTTCCACACCCCCTATTAATTTTGCAGCCCTTCTTTGCACTCAATACTGTTCCAGCTGTTCCAAAACTGAGCTGCATATTAAGGTGCCTTATAAAAGAGGTAAAATTATATTTTTAACTCTTGAGTCTATGCCTGTTTTAATACGTGACAATATCTTGCTGGCTGTAGAGGCAGCAGATTGGCATTGCACACTATTATAAAGTCTATGTTCTACAATAATATCTAGATCCTGCTCTATCATAGATTCATCCTACAGTATTACACTTAAGGTGTACGCTGCATATGTTTAATCCTCAAGTGCATAAACATCCATTTATTCCATTAAACATCATATTGCTGTCCAACTCCCCCCTTATTAGGATGTGGCATCTTGTATAGACTATTTTATACTATATAATTTTGTGTCATCCGCAAACACAAAGACGGTATTTTATCACCAATTTCTGTATCATATAAAGAAATTAAACAGCATGACAGGATTCTTGGGAACACCACTTAAAGCCTTAGTTCAGTTCTACTAAGTCATGCGTAATGCAAAGCCCATATCAACATTTTACTGTGTATATTAATATAGCATTCAAAACAC
The DNA here is from genome assembly GCF_038048845.1 of Mixophyes fleayi. NCBI lineage: Eukaryota > Metazoa > Chordata > Amphibia > Anura > Limnodynastidae > Mixophyes > Mixophyes fleayi. The sequence continues at coordinate 8,180,192 of NC_134410.1, forward strand.
ACTCAATACTTTTCAAGGAACATTATTCCACTGCACATCTTGTCCCCTCAGCCTGTGCATATTTCTCCTTTCTCCACCAATCTAGCCATATTTGGCGAAAAAATAAGCGCAAATGTGCGAACCGAGGCATACAGCAGCACCAATACTCATTTTGCTCTGTATCTCAACCGTTTTGCACTTCTTGAATGACTCCCTGAGGCTACCTCATCAAGGTGCCTGTGTGGTGCCCCAAAACCCTGTTAAACAGCACAGAGGAAGTACATAAATGCTTTTAAAATGCAGGGCTACAAGGAGTTACTAGAGGCTGAGAAAGACACAGTGGGAATGACAGTTGTCAGTTGAAATGAAAAGACGTACCCAGGAGTGATTGACAGGAGGAGGATGAAGGCCCTGATTGGCTGGGGGAGTAACAGGAAGAGGATGTGCAGGAAGGAGGAGTGTGTGTCATAGCAACAAGTCCACTAACTTTTGTAATAATTGTGAACTCCCAGAAGGCAGTGGGGAGAGGAAAGTTCTAGACTTCTGAGGGAGAGAGATGAGGTTTATGAGTGACGGGAAGACAGACCGAGAGATAAGAAATCTGAGTTGAATCTTTCCATGTAGCTGCTCACTACCTCAGGAACAGGCTGAGAGAGATAAGAGGTATTACTGCTGGAAGTCGATCATATGAAGGAACTCTAGTTGAAAGTACAGTAGGTCTGCAAATCACCTTTGTCACAGATTCCTCCACTTGCTTTCCTCCATGCTGACAGATTTAATGTACTACAAAATTCCTGTGCACAGGTCAGCCCAGGACTGAGTGTAAAATATGGTAACGTTACCAGGGATAATATTGGTGCACCAAATGTTTTAGATGAATGTTAATGTTAAGTGATTTACCTAAAAATGGATTTATTGATATTGAAGATGTTATAGCTATTGAGCCTTATACTCACCAAGTGTATATTATCTGTTAAATGCTATTGTGCTCTATGTTAATCAAACGATTATTTTGCCATTACCATTGAGCTAAAGGGGTCAGTGGCGCGGTGGCTTACCAAAAATTATCCTTACCGCATTCTTAATAAACCCAAGTTGTTTGACCAATACTTGTCCCTTCCATTGAAGTATTTATCTCCTGACCACCGGATATCCGAATAGAAAAGAACCTGACTCGTGTCTAGAGGACAAGGTAAGGGAAGGAAATCCCATCCGTCTCGACCACCACACTTGCAGCATGGTTGCTTCTGTTAGTGTTTGATTGCTGTGTTTATCCCCAAATGTGAAACGCTACAGAATTTGCTGGCACTATATAAATAAATGTATAACTGCAGAGAAGGTAACAAGAAATGGAGTTTTGAAGTGGGAGAGAGGGACCTGACAGACCCAAAGCTGCGTAGCAGCATCTGTTATTCATAACAACCAAACTAAACAATATTATCCAAAAGGAGGCCATACATTACTGGATCTTATAAACTAAACCTCACGCATTCCATCTTGAATTAACAAATATATATGGGTGATTCTAGTATGTTTAATGAAAGCCACTTGTTTGCAATGTGGAATTATTACTTTGTATACATGTTAACGAAGTGAAGGCAACCATTTTGTAGGATGTACTAATACGCTAGATAACGCAGTTCAAGAATTGCTGACTCATAAATATTTGTCCTTGAAGAGCCGCAATGCTGTCACTCTTTGCTTGTGAACTGATAGGTTAAATTCTAATAAATATTGGTTCACCCCACCGCCGTGTGTAGGAGGGACGTAAGCTATGAACACATGATTTACAAAATCCTTTCTGAATTTAGTTACTTTAGCGCCACTTTCATCATCATCAACAACTTTTATTTATATAGTCCCAGCAAATTCCGTAGCGCTTTACAATTGGGGATAAACACAATAAAAAACAAACTGGGTAAAACAGACAGAGAGGTAGGAGGGCCCTGCTCACAAGCTTACAATCTATGGGTCAATGAGGGAAGGATTCACGAGGATAAGTCTACATATTGCATTTCGGTCGGGCCAGATTGCAAAGGTAAAAAAACAAAAAAAAGGAAAATAAATAAAAAAACAAAAAAACAAAATGGATCAGTATGCTATATTATCCAGTCACCCAGCAATGTTTGCCAGAGGGTTGTTGTTTTGTGTGAATTGTGTAACGGTTGGTAATAGGGTAATCTAGTGAGGTTAAGAATGTGGTGGAGGAATATTATAAGCTTACCTGAAGAGTTGGGTTTTCAGAGGACACTTGAAGGTTTGTAGACCAAAAGAAAGTCTTATTGCGTGAGGAAGGGAATTCCACAGAGTGGGTGCAGCCTGAAAAAAGTCCTGTAACTGGGAATGGGAGGATGTGATGAGAGCGGATGAGAGACGCAGATCTTGTGCAGAACGGAGGTGTCGAGTTGTGAGATATTTTGAGAGAAGTGAGGCGATGTATTTTGGTGCAGCTTTGTTGATGGCCTTGTAGATTAGTAGATGTAATTGATACTGGATTCGGCAAACAACAGCCAACCAATGTAAAGACTGACAGAGTGATTCAGCAGAGGAATCACGATTCGCAAAGAAAATAAATTTGACTGTTGCATGCAAAATAGATAGTAAGGGTCTGTTTAGGGGAAGACCAGTAAGGAGGGAATTGCAATAGTCAATGCGGGAGATGATAAGTCCATGAATTAAGATTTTTGCAGTGTCTTATGTGAGATATGTACATATTCTGGAAATGTATTTTAGATGTATGTTACATAATTTAGATAAAGAGTCGATGTGGAGAACAAAGGATCGCGCTTTTAGTCAAGGATCACACCTAGGCAGCGAGCTTGAGGCGTGGGGTTTAAGGCCATGTTGTCAACAGAAATAGAAATGTCAGGCAGGAAGCTTCTATTGGTGGGTGGAAATATTATTAATTCTGTTTTAGAAAAATTGAGTCTGAGTTGACGAGAGGACATACAAGATGTCATGGCAGAAAGACAGTCAGTAACGCGAGACAATACAGATGGTGAAAGATCAGGAGAGGATAGAATCATTTGTGTATCATCCGCATAGAGATGATACTGAAATCGAAAGGAGCTTATAAGTTTTGCAAGAGAAGTGGTGTAGATAGAGAATAGCAGAGGACCTAGGACTAAGCCTAGTGGTCTCCAACTGATTAAGGAAGCGGAGTGGAGGTGGATGCAGAGAAATTAACACTGAAAGAGCGATTTGAATACTATACTGTAATATATAATACAATAAGATGCAGAGAAGCAAAATACATTTTTAAAAATTGCCAATTTTTTTACTTTTATGTACTGTACAATATTATTAGGTAAAAATATATCTAGTTATGCAGAGCATATTTAAACATGTTGCCTTATACAAGATAAATCAACATTTACCCATTTGATTTGTGCTTCTCAGTCAGTGTTGGAGTTTTCAGACTTGTATTGTGTAGGTGTAGTTGTAAATAGATTGTACAAGTTTATTTTGCATGATGACAACAAAAGCAGAGAAACAGCATGGGGGAATTATTGTTTATTACATTAGCCGGGGTGCATGGATTCTGTGTAGAAAATGTAAAGTAGAATGTTATAACACAACACAAATACCAGCAGAATACAGAATACAAATTATACATTTGTAGCTAAGCAACGGAAATAGGGCCCAATGTTCTCTTACATTATTAAACTTGGAAACCTAAATTTGTTGTTAGATAAGAACCTCTTGATCCATTTTGTCTGTTCATTTTAGCTTCAACTCATACTTGCCACTCCCTGAAATAGGGGTGATCTCCCTCACTCCCTGAAGAGTCTGGCATTCTCCCTGATGCTGAGCCAGTACAAGACGTGGTTGGCTTCGCCATCTGTGGCATGATGACACAGTTCAGAAATTGTGTCCTATGTCCATGTATTGATGCCTATGGAGGTGGCCATTTTCATGGAGACCAAGATTTCACCAAAGACTGACAGGTAGGACAACATGACTTCAGTAATGGAGACAGAAATGTAAAACATACTTCAGTCTCTAGAGATTCATTAGCTGCTTTTCTTTAGCACACAGTTGCCTACTCTCCTGGACACTCCTGCATTTCTGGGAGACCTCCTGAGCTCCCGGGTGAGCAGGACAACCTCCTGAATTCTCGCCCTCGCAATAGATAAGTGATGTGGGGGGGAGGAAGTGACAATAGTTTCGGTGGCAGGGCCAAAATGATGCGATTCGTCAAGCCCCGTCCACGCACGCATGCCCACCTCCCCTGGAACTCCCTGGAGCCAACGATGGAAAAGTTGGCAAGTATGACCTAAGTAATTACACTGCTTATAGACAGATCTACATTATGTGGCGTTTCCATAGATCTGAGTCAGTATGGGTAGAGATCACATTAATACGTGTAAAAAGTTTATACAATATACCAGCAGATAATATATCTCATCCTTGTTGCAATATTCAACTATTCACATATTTCAGTGGATGGAAATATTTCAATACCACACCAATATTAAAAATGTTGGTGATTTCCATGTTTTTTTTTATTACTTGTTGACACTATAGATACTTTCAAAAGATGCAAAAGGGTAAAAAGTTGTTTCTCAATTGGTCCAATTTGTTCTTTTTGTAGTCATGCATTTTTTTATTGAAAAACTAGAATTCTTGCTTTTACTGTGACCTTCGTGTATTGATTTGCCAACAATGAAAACAGTGATATTTGCAGAAACTTGACAGTTGGAAAGTCATGCCAACTTCCAGCCTATTGTTTGGGCTGCATTTGCTAAAGTACATAGAGAGCTAACAAAGTGGTAGTGTACTATTGTCAATACACACATGCTGTAATAAGAACATACGGTATACTAAGAACTAAACTCATCAGAGACCAGTCTGTCTCTCACTATGAACTGTATTATGTTGTTTTATTTTTTGCTGAACTTTTTGTTCAAACTGCATTCTCATTTTTTATTCCAGTTGGCAATTTTTTTCTCCAATGTAACTTTCCTATGAACCACTGAATTTGTAGACACACAGAGCCTGATTCACAGAGGCACAGACACTGAGCGCAATGCACATTTCTTTTCAAAAGCACGTAAATCTGGAATGCGTTAAGCTCTAATACAACAAAGGCTTTTTTTTTTCCATGAAATATCTTTATTAGTATGTTATGATTGTCTACTGTACTTGATTACATTTTTACAGTTGCTCCTGGCTGCAAACACGTGTTGGAGCATGCATACACAGCCGTTATTTCAAGTACCCAGGACTTAGACTAACCCTGTAACTGGAGCAAGTGGTACGGCTAAAAAACAAGTACCTAAGATGCCCAAATCTTGAATCGGATTGTACTGAATGCACTCGAGATTGCCCTGTTCAAAGTGCAAGGCACTGAAAAGTAAGATGCCGACGTTTGAAGAGAAGCGCAATTTTGTACCAGGTGATGGGAGGAGTTGGATGGAACAAAGGTTTTTCTTTCCAAGTAAGGATTTGGCGCACTGGGGAACCTAGTTTTGCAGAGAAAATAAGATTTCCATTTCTCTAGGGAGACCATTGAAATGAGATAATGTAATGAAATCTCATACACAAGAGAGGATAGCGTTGCTAATAGAGACATAAGCAGCATTATCCGAATGTATTGAAACATAAACTTCCATTGTCACCCCTTTAAAAATGCAATGAGAGTTTCTTTCCTTCAATAATCCAAATGGAAATAAAAAAAAAAAAAGATAATAGACCGCAGCAACTTGATATAATATGGCCATGATGCTAATGAATTAAGAAAAGCTTGAGAGGTCAATACGCAGACAGCCAATCAGAAGCAGCTGCAATTGATATCGTAGGAGTAGTATATGGCGTACATAAGTCTAACTATGTAAGTGTAGGATGACCGCCAAAGTTCCACCACTCCAGATGTAAGGTGTTACATGTCAAAGATACACAGAAACCTAGAGATGAATGCGCAGTACAATAATGCCTATATGTCCGCCCCAAGGACTGACGTAGCATAAAAGTCATAGGGCCTGATTTGGAGATCGATACGCCCAACTCAAAATCAGCCTCTATGGCTTTTATGCTGCGAGTGACTCCACCAATAGGAGTAGTAGTGTTGCTTTTGCCTTGCTGAAATTTATATTGGAACAATAGTTCAACTAATTGAATTTCCAACAAATTCCATTAAGCTATAAGCGTAGTGGAGAAGTATTTTAGAAGATAGATAGAAAAGTTTTATTTAATGAAAGGGACGGGAATAGAGTGGTAGGTGGTTGGATTTTGATGTGACTTAGATTTTTGTACAGAGCATCTTGTCATATTCTATCCACATCATCTAGGTGGGCTTCTAGGTAATCTGTTCATGATCTGGGTGCACTGGAATAAAACCAAGGAATTTTGTGCTGTGCATCCAGTGGGCCTAAATGAGGTGCAATCAGTGGTGGGACTACCACCATTTCACAGGTCCTGAGGGTGAGGGGAGGCCCGTAGTCACTGCACAGCCTGCAATGGTAGTAGTTCTGCCGCTACCTGCACCTACTGTCATCTCAGAGCAAGCCCAAATGCGTCTTCACTGTAGATAAACAGGGCCCTACTCATGCTTTGAAGAGCAGAGAGATGACTACACGAGAACAAACCACATTGCCGCGCCTTCCCCACCAAATCTTGCTATGGTGCCCGGAGCAAATGAACCGTACACGTGGTACAAGTACTATATTTTATATATGTAATAGAACTTCTTATCATAACCCTGAATTTATCAATCTCTACATTTAACAGATGGCTCAGTGGTTAGCATGTCTGCCTCACAGCACTGGGGTCATGAGTTCAATTCCTGACCAGGGCCTTATCTGTGTGGAGTTTGTATGTTCTCCCTGTGTTTGCGTAGGTTTCCTCCGGGTGCTCCGGTTTCCTCCCACACTCCAAAAGCATACCGGTAAGTTAATTGACTGCTGACAAAAATATATATATATTATATATAATTTATTTATATAGATAAATGGTGATGATGAAATAAACTTGCTCCTCAATGCTGAAAGTGAAGTAGAATTATTAATCAAATGTCACTGAGAACTTTTAAAGAATGTTGCCTAAATTTGTAACAACTGCCAGAAAGATATCTATATATCAAGAATTATAAAAAAAAATCAGTCTGATTAATGTTTCGTGCCAAATGCAACATCTTAATGACCAATTATTGTCCACATATGACATATAGAAACCTTTAGAGATGGCTGGAATTAGGAGGCATAATTATGCAGATGTGATAACCTACTGAAGAAGAGAAGAGATATTCTATATTGACACTTTAGCTGTCATAAGCCATAGAAAATCAAGTCACTAACAAGTCAGAGGGGAAATCATTGATACGTTTTAGCTGATAATTCACACTTCTGCTGAATATGGCATTATTCCTCATGCAGTAATTATATGACACTAATAAAGGCCCACCTCATTCACAATCTAATGAGTAGATATAAATGTTGCCAATTTGTGCAAATTCAGTTGCAAATTCGCAAATCACTCCTAATTTAGCAACTCACAGTTTCTAACAGGGAATCTGCGATCCACTCTGATTCACTAGTTCGAGTTGGTGCATTGTGATTTGCATTACTTAGTTTTCAAGATTAAAAAGATTTTGCAGAGTGGAAGCATCTGTTCACCCTGCCTCAATGCAAAGATCACCATGCACCCATTTCACTCATTTAAATAATCTTGATCCTTAAAAGGAGATCTTAATTTTGAACAAGTCCACAAAACAAGGTTCAGTGTCCAGTTGATAGGGAACATCCTCCCTCCATTCAAAAATTGACCAGTACAAATGCCGTCATTTTCCCCTATAAACCAGTGCCGTCAGGCAAAAAACGTGCTACCACCAGCGCAAGTTGATTTTTCAGTAGTTGTAATTTGGCTCCTGCAGTGTGTGTTCAAGTCAATATGTCTCAATAGCACACTTCTCAATGGTCCCAATTTTGGCATTACATCCTGATTCGCAGGCTGCAAAAGAGCAGGGCTTAACAAAAAGTAGGTGGAGTTTTACCAAAATTTGTTTGATTTAGGGTGTGGCTTATTTTGTCCCGATTTTGTGATTCTAACCGTTGGGAGGTATACAATAGAGGTTTATTGAAAATGTAACCGATTACAACAAAAAGTTGTGTTCGCATCTCAGCAAGTCTAGTTTCTATTTGTTGCAGAACAGGTCTTTGTTCTCAGACATCCCACATTAACGAATTGTGCTTTTCAATTACACACATTCAGGCAATGCACCAGAACAGGGAAAGGAAATCATCTCTATGGAAAATGTGGATAATTCTGGTGACTTGCCAAACTTTTTCTGCCAATGTACCAGCAGATCATACGTAGATATAAACACTATAGGTGAATTTAGATATGTTTTGCCTTTTTTATCCATAGTTGCAGAATTTCATGACTCATCATCCTTTTAAAATAAAATAAAATAAAATCTTCATCGGTTCGAACCTTGTTTGAAAATTTCACTACACTTTCAATAAAGTATTTAAAAATATTAGTCTGGAGTTTAGATGAATTGTAAAATTAAGTTGAAAATATTAACTTTATTAAACCATCCTTGTCTAAACCACCTATGTTGCCAGTATACTTTTACAAGTATAGCTTGAAGGCATTGCTTTGATCTGGTCACCTACGACTTTAAAGCATAACCTCTTGTTCAAGCATAAATATACTGCTGATCGTCTGCACTTTGTTGATTTCCAGTCTGGGAGAACACATATTCCGAACAAGACATAAGACAGTACAAGAGGTCAAGATGTCTTCTTTATATTGTGGGATTGAATAGTAATAGGGAGAACAGAAAAAGCCACATCATCCATGCATACAATAAAAATATGACTTAACTGTAAAGTCAGAAGCCAGAAATCCAGAAAACATATGGAAATTTAGAAGGAAAATTCTACGGTGGAACTGAAATAAATTGTAAATGGCTAGATTGGGGGCATCTGCTCTTTGGGTTGGTCCAATCTTGGTCTGTCTTGGGCTGATTCTGTGGGCCACCAGCATTTTTTTTTCTTTTACAATGTTCCTAATAGGCTGTTAGGCCGTGTTTCACCCTAATACTAAAATTTGCCATTCAGCTCCTGCGTAAGGATAGAGATTAGCAAAATGTTGAAAAAAAAGAATATTCACCAAATTTTGCATTTGGCTACACAATTGTTTTACTAGCAGAATGTGGCCTTAAATGTTGTCATTCCTTCCTCAACCCCACAGCACAGGAAAAATAAATTGACCGTCATCAAACTGGCTCTATTCATAGACTAAATATTCTGCTAAAGGCGACTTTTCAAATATAGTTGCGGAATGGAAGAACAAAGAACATCAAAGTGAAAATGGATTTCAATGACATTTCCCAGTCTGCAAACTTTGGTGCTTCACTGAGCTAGTTTTACTTTGCCTGTATAAAATTCATAGTTTGAAAATATTGTGATTACTATTGGTTAATGCCCTCTCATCATTACATTAAGTATTTATTTATCATCATTGCTTATTTGTAAGGTGCCAGAACTCTGTAGTCATACGAATAAACAGTACAAAAAAAGTTATACTTAAAAACAGAACAAGTTCATACAAAGTTGATGTAGAAAGTTCACACAGGAGGGTGTAGAGTGAGCGGTTCAAGTTGAAGTAATAGGAGCTAGTGGGACTCACAGTTTAGATTGAGACAGTAATTGGCAGTATCCAGGTGGAGTAATATCAGCTGGGGGTAGGATAGGCTCTAGTGAAGAGGTGAGTTTTGAGAGAGCGTTGGGACAGAGTTGGTCAGGCGAGATAGGAAGAAATCTTGGAGAGGTGAGTGACAGGTAGTAATCAAAGAGGAGAGGTGGCACAGGTCAGAGACAGATCTAAGATGCTGTGAAGGAGAGTATCTCACAACAAAGTAAAAATTGAGAATGAGGATTTTGAATGACTTTTAAGGTAATGGTGAATAGCTTGAATTGAATTCTGGCGGTTATCTGGAGACAGTTTAGGGATTTGCAGAGTGGTGCTGCAGATGTAAAGCAGCCAGAGAAGACAATCAGTCTAGTTGTGGCATTTAGTTTAGATTTTAGTACAGATAGCCAGATGGAGTGAAAATGAGAGTGAAGTCAAGCATGACATCAAGTCAGTGGGCATAGAGGACTGGGGCGAGCATTATTTGGTTAACAGTGATGTTGGCTAGTGTAGGGAATTGAGACTGGGAGCAAAGAAGATGATGAGCTCAGTTCTGGACATGTTGAGCTTTTGATAGCATTAGGACATCAAAAAGTAGATGGTAGACAAGCAGTGAGACTCAAGGTATAAAAAAGAAGGAAATATGTCAAAGAGATTTATGTGTTAATTCACTTAGAGAAGTATAAAGTGAGAAAAGAAGAGGGCTGATGAGCAGAGTTTTGACGGACTTCAACAGAAAGAGAGTGGAAATATCTTGGTTCACTGAGACTCTAGTGAGATTTATTTGGGTCTGCTGGGGTCTCGACTTTACTCCCTCAGGGTGCGAAGTCTAACAGATCTTCCCCAGGGATCCCTGCAAGGCGATGTGGATTTTGCTGCCTCTGTACTGCAGGTCGTGGCCCTTTGGGAGGGAGTACCCCGCAAGATCCTGGAGAGAAGGACCAGAAAGGAATGAACCTATAAACTGCTGCGTGTTACCACTTAGGATAGTGGAGCAGGAACGCTGTTTGAGGAGATTGGTAAGCAGGCACAGGACACGCTTGATGTTCTGCAGGCGGACAAAAAGCATCAACTTGGTGCGAGGTTCTGCAGGCTGACACGAGGAGTAGAAAGAATACGATATTATGCAGGCTTACACAAGGTATAGACTTGGTACGATATTCTGCAGGCTGACACAAGGAGTAGAAGTGATATGATGTTCTGCAGACTGACCAAGGTAGAGACTTGATACAATGTTCTGCAGGCTGACACAAGGAGTAGAAACGATGAAGCTTGATTATATAGAGTCGAGGAGGGAGTGAGAGTAGAGAATGAGTAGCAGCAGTTGTTACCATATATTGATATTTTTACTGTTATAATTTTTCAGAAGTCCTCCTTCTAAACACCACTCCTGCACCATTTCCCTTGACTAAGCCCTGTTTCCTGTTTCCACTATATTGCACACTGCTTCTACTTCTAACTTCATACAGTTCCAAGCTTAAAACTTCCTCCTTTTAATCAACTTCTGTCCAAGCACAGATGCACCAATTGAAGTACATCATTTGCCTTCTGTTAAGCCAATAGATCAGAGAAATTGGTCCAAATCTTCAGAAATTCAAAACCCATGTTTCTACACCAATTTCCCACCCATTAATTTATCATCTTATGCTCTGGCTGACTGAACCTGACATGGCACAAGTATCATTTCAGAAAACACTACCTTGGAGGTCAATGTTTTAAGTTTACAGCTTTATACTTTTCTTGAAACCTCCACCTACCTGTAACTTTGTTATTGATATCAATATGTACCATGACTGGTGGGAATTCCCCAGATCCTCCTAACAATCTGTCAGCCCACAATATGTTGAACCCAAGACACCAGGAGACAGCGAACTGCTCAGCATTCCTGAGGACAAATTACACTATCTGTCCTCACAACAGTTGAACCCGATACCACTAGCACCTTCCTGGCCTTCATTACACTCCTGCTTCCATCTTTACTTGAGTAGTCATTCCTCTGGCTGCAGGGGCAGGCTGGGCTGGTCACAGGGGGGCATATGCTCCCCCCCTGGCAGGTCACATAGTGGACTACCATGGGTTGGGTCACTGGGCCACCTGCAATTTTTTCTCTTTAAAATAGGCTGCTGAATTGAGCCTTGCCCCCCGGGCTAAAATTTGCCAGCCCTCCCCTCTCTGGCTGACAGTGTAAATATCCCGCTGCAGCAATACTGCACCTAAACTGACAACAAGCCTAAAGTCTGCCAATTTGCCTATTTTATAGGGCTTGTGATTGGTGCTCCCACTCACATCAACCCGGTTCTCTGCAGAGGCTGTAAGAGGTTTTATTGTACACCTTCATAAAACCTCTTTAGCTAGCTTCACTTTCCACTATGTTCCTTTTTGACGTAGTTCTTCCTAATCCACCACTCATACTAAACTGCAACCGCAGATTCTGTAGTCTTGAAAGTCAGGAGAAGAGAGGGCTGGTAAATGCAGCTTCTCAAAGGTTTGCCCTTGTCTTCTGTCTACTCTGGAGCCACATTCCTGTTTACATACAGAAGAGAAGTCCCCTGGCTGTTGTTGCTGGTAGTTTATGTCCATTACCAGACAATGGTTTTGTTCCTCAAGGTTAGCACATCAATGAAGGGGTGTATGGAAAGATGTGTGCCTAGGTAACAGTTGCTATACAGCAATGAACATCTCATTTAAACTATATTTTAATATGATGCAGTTATAATGCTACTCTGTATATTTATCCATCCTAAAAGTCTCATAGTTGCTGTTAAATGACTGCAATTTTTTATGGCACACAATAAGCCCACAAATAGTCATGTCCAAGATTTATAAAGGTGCAGTAGAGTTTTGCTAGTTGCAAGATTGTATAAAGGTTACAAGGACATAGATTCATTTTCCGGCAGGATTCTACCTGTTTGGCAGGAACTGTTTCTTTTTTAATAAATGCCCCTCATTGTATAAGTACATGCCAAACCTCGCAGTATCACCTGAAATTATTACTGAGGAACAGAGACATGCCAGGGATAGCTGCCATTGATCAACATAACAAATATTAAGGCAGTACATTTTAAATAGAACAAGCCCAGATTCTCTAAAAGTACCCTGGAAAGAAGCCAGAATTACCTAGCTAATGAAGTTACTGTATATCACCATCTTTCTGAAGCTGCTTTTTTTTTTTTTAATGCCAGCTGGTAAAAACTTTGCTGAATGTCACAAAACCGATTGTTCCTTATAAAGTTTAGGAAATCAGGGCTTGGTAATAAAAGGACAAAAAAAATGTTAATGCTTGCTTATTTTATCTCCATGAAAAAGACAGTTATTAAATGAAATTTCTGCTGTCCTAAAATAATATTTTCATCAATGCTACAGAGAAACGAGCCTATCCTGAGGACAAACACAGGACAATAAAATTGAAACATCATAGATGATATAAACATAAAATGTATTAAGCTAACACATAATGTATATCACACATAAAACCTAATAAAAATATGGGACTAATATTGAATAAGTGTAAGCAATGTCCTAAGTGTTGTGCTCTGTGAAATCCCGGTGATAGAATTCTCAATTGATTATCTTGATGGTAAATAAGCAACGTCCAGAGAAAAAAATAAATATAACAAAGAGGTCACCACTGAAACAAATGCTGGATAAAACAGTCCTTTCCTTGGCTTTAGAGACAGATGCACTTAGGCTGAAAATATGACACCATTAGATGTTATGAACAGGTCTCAGCGATCATTTATAGTACACTTTAAACAATATACTTGTCTCCTTAATCAGCCCTTTGATGTCAGAAGAACTGACAGCCTGTCTCAGGAAAGGAGACCAATAGGAATAATCCTCTTCATTGCATACGACAGTTCAAAAGCTAAAACCCGGGGTTAGTATGAAGACTTCCACCGTACATGCAAAAAAGTCATCTGACGCGTTTCTCGGCGTATAGCCATTTCATCAGAGGCACATATAGCGTCATCCAATAAGGACACTGTTTATATGGAGTGGATAGTGCTCACATGATTCCCAGCAAACAATCGGAATCCGGTAAGTCACATGGATTAGAAATCTCGATCAGAGTCCGGTGGATCACGTAAATTGAGTATCCCATTCATAAAGGGTAGCCGATCTTATCTCCAATTCCAAGGAGAAGTAAATAATATATTGATAATATTATTGTAGTCACCAAGTCTGTCAACTTTCATGATTGCCTCAAACATGACTAATGTAAATAATATAAACAACATATTAGTCTAGAAGTATAATCATCAGATACATTAATTGATAGCATAGACTTCATAGAAACAGAAGACAAAATTAGTGTGTGAGCCCAAAAACACACACTACGACAACATATACATAAAACATCTCACAAAACAAAATAGGTATTTGCAATAAAATTAAAAAATAAATTCTCATCTCGTCGACACATGGCCCTGCCTTGACCATATACAGATCGTATTATAGATCTGAGGGCCAATCATAAAGACTATATCCCTATAATAGGACATGCCATAACTTCTATAAGGCATCACTATATAAATAGGTTAAAATAAGATCATTAACATACAACGTCACTAAATATAAAAGTGTGTCAAAATTCCAGAACCCTCACATATATCCCTACATCAACCATATTGATGAGCATAATTAAAAAAAATCTATGGGCCAACAATAATAAACATACCTCTAGACATAACAAATCCTACATGAGTCTTCACTAAATATGTATAATTATACGGGAAAAAAATCGCTAGGAATAAGTAACTAGTTTAGATCATACAAGTCAAAATATAAAAAAAAACAAAAAAAGAAAAAATATCACACAATATGTGTGACACATTTCAATAAAGATAATGGTACTACCAAGAAGAGTGTGACAGTGGGGCTGGTTTAGAAATATAATATTCTCAAACCAACCAACCCTTTAGATGCATGAATAATGAAACCATTAGTATTCAAACTGAAATCATTGAATGAAGTAGTCAAATATTGTTCAGTTCTATATTATCATTCAGGCCAACGTGCATTAGAGTCTTACACCTGAAAATCCAATATGCTTCACTTTTGTGAAGTAATTTTAAGCGATTCCCCCCTCTCTTGGTTAAATTCACCTGTTCTGTTGCCCGTACCTTCAAGCATTCAAGTTTCCCTTGCTAGCACTTATAAACATGAGAAGCTTAACTGTGTGATCTCATACCTTTCAACATATTGCGTCGATGTTCTTGAAAGCTCACACATACTGAGCGAATAGTGCGACCCACATACTGGACACTGCATATGCAGTTGATAAGGTATACCACGTATGTGGGCTGACAGTCCAATACTTTATCTAACGGAATCCTCTCCCCGTAGCAAATGAAATAAATTCTGAACACTTGTGATCAGCATGTAAACAGGTAATGTACTTGACTCTCCCACACTAATAAAAACCATTAGGCCTGATAGTTATCCAGCCACCCGTGGACAAATTTACCATGTATGCAACCTCCCCAATATTACCCCTGTATAAACTTGGGGAAAATCTGTCCTTCATCTTCTTGGACTTTTTAAATACTGTGTTTCTGTCCTTCTTGACATAAGGGCCTATAAGTTCATTGAGTTCTAAAAAGGCGGAATTTATAGTAATAATGCACTTAATATCCATAGTATAGCTGTTAAATTGAATAGTGAAGAACATAGATCTATCTGGCCCTTTGGCTTTGGAGCGTTGAGTTAGTAGATGGTCTCTATCAATATTTGCAACATCGCTATATGAAAAAACAGTCAGTATTTAACTTATGTGCAAAACAGAATACTAATTTACACCCCTTGCATTGTAACATGGTTTTGTCCAGGAGACTTAAATAAGAAGTTTCTTAAGTTAAGATCTTTAATGAATCAGGCCCTATGACATTCAAATAGAAATGTGCAAGATTGGTTCTAAATTTGTTGCAGTATTACCTTAGAGCCACAGAACTATGTTGCTTTGTCATTATTTGCATAACGTATGTCACCTTGTATTATACAAGCAGGAGCAGAATAGGTTATTAACCGCAAGCAAAACTTTCGGAATACAAGGAAAAAATTACGTGAACACTAACCTCAAGCACGCATTGTCACCAAATGTACGGACAGATGTTCCTTAATGAACTACTAAAGTAATATATTGACCCAGCTTTGGGAAATACAGGCACATTTCAACAGCTACAAATACTGTAAAGAGGCACAAGTGTAATGTGTACAATACTGTGATTATATCGGAGTGTATCAGTGCCGTATATGTTGGTGCATTAAAATATAGCATAACAGCACTATAGATACATTTTTATATTCCTTTCTTAATGTTTTATTGTGCTCACATTTTTAACTGTGGTGTTGCAACTTTGCGTTTATTTTGTTATGATAGTTGATGGTCACCCATTGTTTCGACCTGAATGAAAGATACAAGATATCAACATTGACCATGAAATTAAATTATAAGGAATGTAAGAAATATTCTATTTGTTTTTTTTTTCATAAAAACAACTGGTAAAAATGTCCTTCTCCCTCTATCTAGTAAAAAGCAAATACCTCCCACTCATATCCTGACCTTCTAGATCAGGATCAAAATGAAGGAATAGACAACAGAAGGAAAATCAAAGGACGCCACAATAGATCATAGAGATTTTAGATAAATAAAATTATAAGTATATGCAATTACAATTGTTCTGAAATAAGCAGACTTTGAGCACCTTGTCCCCTCACCTATTTGGGAAACTTCTCCCCCTGTCATGGATGCAGGATAGATTTTTTTCTTGAAATAGAGCACATTGAGGATTACGGTAGCGCTAACCCTTGTAGAGAACAGATTAACCTCATCTAATTATGTGCCATACAATGTGTTTCACAGTACAAAGTATTAAACCCTCGGTCATCACTGCATATACATATCATGAGAGTGAGGGACCATCAGGGCCGCTTTTATTGCATCTGGAACTTTTATACATTTGGACATTTTTATTGCATTGCATTGGTTGAAGTGCATCTACAAATTAATGTTTATATATACAAAGTGCCTGAAAAGTGCATAGAATTCCCCACTTAGCATAGAAACATAGAATTTGACAGCAGATAAGAAACACTTGGCCCATCTAGTCTGCTCCTTTTTTAACCTATGGCAACCTTAAACCCTATTTGATCCATTGTTTGTTGCAAGGATATCCTTATGTCTATCTCAGATATGTTTAAATTGCTCTACTGTATTATCCTCTACCACCTCTGATGGGAGGCTATTCCACTTATCCAGTACACTTTGGGCCTGAGTCATTAAGGAGAGCAAAGCATAAAAAAGGAGTAACATTTGCACCTGGGCAAAACCATGTTGCATTGGAGGGGGAGGTAAATTTAAAATGTGGGAACATATTTATAGTTGGGGTAGGGCATGTCCTAGATCAACTTTAAATTTCAGTGTAGTAATAAAGCTATTAAGTATTTGTGTGCTAGGTGAAAAAACAGCCAGTATTTAACTTATGTGCAAAATAATAAACTAATTTGCACCCCTTGCATTGTAAGATGGTTTGTCCCAGAGAACATTTACTCCTTTTTTGCCTTAATGACTCAGGCCCTTTCTGTGAAGTAATTTTTTCTATATTTCCTCTGAACCTACTTCCCCCCAGTGTCAGTGCATGTCCTCGTGTTCTAATACTTCTCGTCCTTTGTAGAATGTTTCCCTCGTGTACCTTGTTAAAGCCCTTGATATTTGTTAAAGTTTCCATCATGTCCCCCCTTTCCCTTCTCTGCTCCAAACTATACATATTAAGATATTTTAGTCTTTCCGGGTAAGTTTTGTGCTGTAGGCCATGCACCATTTTAGTTGTCCTTCTTTGTACAGTCTGTAATGTATTTATATCTTTCTGGAGATACGGCCTCCAGAACTGAACACAGTATTCTAGATGAGGCCGTACCAATGACCTATACAGTGGCATTATTACTTCTTTCTTTCTGCTACTGATTCCTCTCCCTATACAACCAAGCATCTGACTTGCCTTCCTCATTGCTTTGTTACATTACTTACCTGCCTGTAAGTCACCTCAAATAGTGACTTCTAGATCCCTTTCTTCCTCAGCAGTTTCCATTATAGTGCCGGAGGATGAAGCCTGATATCCAAATCTAAAAGGATGTAGACAATTCAAGTCCATTGGTGGAGCTGTCAGTATTCTTGTTACAGTACTTAAAGTGCCCATGGTCAAGAAGTGGACATCATGGTCTATAATCACACTGTTAGGCTAATTAGCTTTGAGTCATATTGGAAAAGAACACTCAAGTAGGAACAAAAGTAGTCTGCAATCTGGGAGTAGAAGTAATAAAAGCAGTAGGAGAAGTGGGAGAAAGGTTGAGAGCACAAGAAAGAAGAGGCTGAAGATAGGAGGTTATTTATATTGATCTCTAGGACTGTCGACAACTAATTGTAGGATTTTGCTAGCATGGGCAGTGTAATCAGGATTTTACAGTATATCAATGCACTGGGATTTTATACTGCCAATTCCAGCAAATGCATGACTAGAGTGGTGTTTTATGAACCTCTGATCAGATTTGGGACTACTACAGGTTCTTAAAGACTGGAAAGATATGTTTCAAGTCTAAATGTGTGTTCCTTGGGTATATCGCTGAATTCACTTTCATTTGAGTCCTAAGATTTCCTCGGAATCAAGATGTTCCAAAGCTGTGATTTTATCTAAATATTATATCAATTGCATTCCCGTGTTGAATGTTTTAATTGATTTTCATATCTTTTTGGTGGACATTAAAGAGGTGTATGACTCTATCAATAAGCCAACTCCACATATTTTTGTACTGTTTCATTTGGTTTTACCTATACATTTATAAAATCTCTATTTTATATCTTTATAGATATTTTATCTATTAAGTGTCACAATATTTGATGTTAACATAGGCACTAATTTTGATTTTGTTGCTAATTTTAAATCAGGAATTTAAATAGTGTTTAACAATTGTAAAATAGCAGGGACATGATACAGAAGGTTCAGAGATTTTTTGATTTTTTTTAAAGACTTTATTTATTAAAGTTCGTCACAGGAAGCAATTACAATCAACAAAGATAAAAGATACAATATATATATATATATTTAAACATTTGTTTTGATACTAAAATCTGTATATATTATTGGGTATAATTTAAATAAAAATCTCGTTATAATACATATTATTATTACTCTTATTATAAATTAATAATTACTCACTATTGTTATTTACAAATGTACATTACATATTATTATTATTATTATTATTAATACATTAAAGTTGTAGGGATTTAATTGTAGAATACACCTATAAAACCATATAATATAGACATGAGGAGAAGAAAACTGTAATGTCTTTAGAGGTCAAATCTCAAATAGTAAAAGTGTCTAGCTAGTGTTAATGACCATCATCAGTGTGTATTTACATAAGCCTTCATGTTTCTGCAAGTGACACAATAGATATATAATAATTTATGATAAAGGTAAGTTGAGATGACCAAGTATAATTAAAGGAGAGATTTTCAGAGATTCAGAGATTTTAACAAACAGTAGGTTTGTATGACGCATGAGTCAGAACAAGGTTTTGTCATTCGTACTAAGTCAACATATTTGGCAAACTTTGCACATAACTACTGCAGATGGAGAGCTAAAACTATTTGTCTGGGTTTTGGTAGGATCTTTCCCTTTGCTACACCGGTCCTTGTACAGCATTGTTTAAATTCCCTCCAATATTGTTTCAGCCACCATCAACAAAATAAATACATTTTCTTTACCCTACCCCTTTGACTCGGAATATATTCTTCATGTGTGTAACACCTAACAAACAGAGAGCTTCCTTATTCTGTTTCGCTATTTGTGTTAAGCAAGGTACTGATGCAATTATCTTGTCAATCACATGATAAAAAACCATTTGGTCAGATATTGCAAGAGTGTAGACGCTCCCAGGATCATGTTTTGTAGCACCAATGCACATTGCATTTATTGATTTGGTTTCATAAACTTCCTAAAAATCACAATCAATAATGGAACAATGTCGGGCAAATGTGAAAGTGTGTACACACTCACAACCAGGAGTGTAGGCAGATGTCTGTAGAGTGTACAGAGTCACCATCTTTTCAGCAGATGGTTATGAGAAATAAAGATCACAGATCTGAAGATAAAGCTTGTAGGTGTGTACACAGGAATCTGCTGCTCTTCGGAACTTTCAGTTGTTGGTAAAATTGTTACAGAAATGGCAACTGCAGTAAAATGCAAAAATGTGTACCCAGCTTTACAGTGCACAGTCTCCGTTATTGACCTTATCAATGACAATGAAAAGTACAAATACTCAACAATATTCATAAAGTGAGTGATGAGAAGAACAGCAATGGGCGAACAGGGGAGAAAAAATCTAGAGAAGTTTCCAACATTTGTCTAATTGTCGTTTCCTTACCCACAACTCCTGAAGGGATGTGTTCTCTGAATAATTGTTATGTAGATATGCTAAGTTGACTGTCAGCTATGCAATAAGAGAAAACTTGGCAAACCAATTAAAAACAATTATTACACATTTCACTTTTTTCAGTGCCTTTAACGGAATAATACATTAGAGGCATTGTTAAGAGATGAGTGATTGTTATCCTTATACAGAAAGAAGATAACCCAATGAACCTTGAACAAGACGGGGGCGACTTGGCTTGTGGAGACAGCTGAGTCCGGTGACGTAAAATGTGGAAGCTTTGTATTGGGCACAAAAATTAAATTTACTTTGTCATGAGGTTAACAGGGGGCAGCGTGTAAATTACAGGCATAACAAAAGGTAGATGAGCTGGAAACATCGTCTCATGGAAATGAAAATTGAAATGTAATTGAAAAGAGAAAAAAAAATTCTGACTGATTAAAGTAAATGCTCAGATGCTTAGTTTCCCCCTTTGCTTTGAAACTGATCAAATTTAAAACAACATATAGCTGGTTATGGAGTAATGTGGAGCCTACATAGTGAGCATGTGACTCTCAAAAAAAGCTTATGTTATATTATTAGTAGTAGTAGTATCATTATTATTATTATTATTATTATTATTATTAGTAATAGTCTATATTTATAAGGCACCACATGAGGTCTGCAGTGCCGTACAGAGGGCAAAAAACAAGACAGTACATGCTATAACCGTACAATACAGTAAACTAATAACAGTTCAACTCTCAACACAGCTATTGGGGTGCACAGGAGCAGTCAGTGCTGGCTGAAACATGTGCCCATTATAGTGGGTGCAACTAACAGGTTTAGAGCCACTCAAGGAGGTGCAAAGACAATGGAGGGGCGGAGTCACTGGGATGAGAGCCCGAGGAGGAGGTGCGCAGTGTAGCTGGTGAGAAGAAGTCATAGGCAATGAGAACAGGATGGAAGAGGGCCCTGCTCACTAGAGATTACAAACTAAATCGAAAGGGGCATACAAACAGTTGACACATGTGCGTGAGCCAATGTACGGGGACATGAGGGCAATGGAGGATGAGAGAGGGTGAGGATATTACATGGTGAAATGGTTAAGTGGTGGACTGATAGTCTTTTCTAAACAGGTGGGTTTTCAATGACCGTTTGAAGCTATACAGGCTGGTGCATAGTCTGCTAGAATGAGGAACATTGTTCCAGTGGGGTGGGGGGAGGGCAGCACGAGAGAAGTCTTGATTAAGGGAGTGAGATGTGGTTACCAGAGGGGAGGAAAGGTGATGGTCATTAGCTGACCGGAGAGGGTGGTGGGGAGTATGTATGGAGATGAGGCTGGAGATGTAGGGAGCAGTGGAGTTGGAGAGGGCCTGTACATGAGGGTGAGGAGGATTCTGTAGGGGAAGGGGAACCAGTGTACAGTTTGGCAGAAAGGGGAGGCAGATGTGGAGCGGCAAGATATATAACTTATATTATAACTTGTTAACTTTGGTTTGGGAAAAAATGAAGTCATATCAGTTTACGGACTATGATTTCATGTTCAAACCTGCACACCCTGGGCAGCAAGACACTATATGCTGATTTTGAGTGTACACAAAATCAGTCTCCACATTCGCACAACTGACCCATATGCCTGAAAGCGCAGCCCTTTCTGCTCCATCTTTGTATGCAAAGGACACTTACTACAGCCTATGTTTCAGGGCGGGAACGGGGCTGGGAAGAAGCATTTGGCGATAGTCAATGTACAGTAGGGGCGTGCCAAGCTCAAGCGCACATAGACACGTCCAAATCAAGCTCTGGGCGTCTCATAGTTACTTGTTTTTCCATTGTATCTCTTGCTCCAGCTACAGGACTAGTCTAAGTCCTGAGTCCTAGTTATGTCAGTATTGTATGCATGCTAAAAATGTGTCTGCAATCAAAAGCAACTTTAAAAATATCAGTTATGTACAGTAGACATTAAGGACAGCCTAATAAATGTCTTTCCAAAGGGAAACAAAAGATATATCTATATAAACAATTTCTTTAAAGTGTCCATCTAATATATAAAAGAGAAAATTTGTCCTTCTGTCCTTCTGTCTGTCTTTCTATACAAATCCATATTTTTCAAGCGAAGATCATGAAATTTTGCATACGAGTGTATTAAAACATGACGGAGGCAACTAAAAAAATTTAAAATTGTAATTCATTACGGGGTGGGGGTGGCGAGGGGGGTAACACCTAAAAATCATCGAAAACGACCATAACTCTGGAATGTCTTGAACAATTTACACCAAACCTGGTACACATATGACTTACAGTCTGACAACATATATTGTGGGGGCTAGACAACCCTAGCACTCCTAAGGGTGGGGGTGGCGAGGGGGGTAACACCTAAAAATCATCAAAAACGACCATAACTCTAGAATTTCTGGAACAATTTACACCAAACCTGGTACACATATGACTTACAGTCTGACAACAAATATTGTGGGGGCAAGACACCCCTAGCACTCCTAAGGGTGGGGGTGGCGAGGGGGGTAACACTTAAAAATCATCGAAAACGACCATAACTCTGGAATGTCTGGAACAATTTATACCAAACCTGGTACACATATGACTTACAGTCTGACAACAAATATTGTGGGGGCAAGACACCCCTAGCACTCCTAAGGGTGGGGGTGGCGAGGGGGGTAACACCTAAAAATCATCGAAAACGACCATAACTCTGGAATGTCTGGAACAATTTACACCAAACCTGGTACACATATGACTTACAGTCTGACAACAAATATTGTGGGGGCAAGACACCCCTAGCACTCCTAAGGATGGGGGTTGCGAGGGGGTTAACAACTAAAAATCATCTAAAACGACCATAACTCTGGAATGTCTGGAACAATTTACACCAAACCTGGTACACATATGACTTACAGTCTGACAACAAATATTGTGGGGGCAAGACACCCCTAGCACTCCTAAGGGTGGGGGTGGCGAGGGGGTAACAACTAAAAATCATCTAAAACGACCATAACTCTAGAATGTCTGGAACAATTTACACCAAACCTGGTACACATATGACTTACAGTCTGACAACAAATATTGTGGGGGCAACACACCACTAGCACTCCTAAGGGTGGGGGTGGCGAGGGGGGTAACAACTAAAAATCATCTAAAACGACCATAACTCTGGAATGTCTGGAACAATTTACACCAAACCTGGTACACATATGACTTACATTCTGACAACAAATATTGTGGGGGCAACACACCACTAGCACTCCTAAGGGTGGGGGTAACAAGGGGGGTAACACCTAAAAATCATCGAAAACGACCATAACTCTGGAATGTCTGGAACAATTTACACCAAACCTGGTACCCATATAACTTACAGTCTGACAACAAATATTGTGGGGGCAAGACACCCCTAGCACTCCTAAGGGTGGGGGTGGCGAGGGGGGTAACAACTAAAAATCATCTAAAACGACCATAACTCTGGAATGTCTGGAACAATTTACACCAAACCTGGTACACATATGACTTACAGTCTGACAACATATATTGTGGGGGCTAGACAACCCTAGCACTCCTAGGGGTGGGGGTGGCGAGGGGGGTAACACCTAAAAATCATCAAAAACGACCATAACTCTAGAATTTCTGGAACAATTTACACCAAACCTGGTACACATATGACTTACAGTCTGACAACAAATATTGTGGGGGCAAGACACCCCTAGCACTCCTAAGGGTGGGGGTGGCGAGGGGGGTAACACCTAAAAATCATCGAAAACGACCATAACTCTGGAATGTCTGGAACAATTTACACCAAACCTGGTACACATATGACTTACAGTCTGACAACAAATATTGTGGGGGCAAGACACCCCTAGCACTCCTAAGGATGGGGGTTGCGAGGGGGTTAACAACTAAAAATCATCTAAAACGACCATAACTCTGGAATGTCTGGAACAATTTACACCAAACCTGGTACACATATGACTTACAGTCTGACAACAAATATTGTGGGGGCAAGACACCCCTAGCACTCCTAAGGGTGGGGGTGGCAAGGGGGTAACAACTAAAAATCATCTAAAACGACCATAACTCTGGAATGTCTGGAACAATTTACACCAAACCTGGTACACATATGACTTACAGTCTGACAACAAATATTGTGGGGGCAACACACCCCTAGCACTCCTAAGGGTGGGGGTGGCGAGGGGGGTAACAACTAAAAATCATCTAAAACGACCATAACTCTGGAATGTCTGGAACAATTTACACCAAATCTGGTACACATATGACTTACATTCTGACAACAAATATTGTGGGGGCAACACACCACTAGCACTCCTAAGGGTGGGGGTAACAAGGGGGGTAACACCTAAAAATCATCCAAAACGACCATAACTCTGGAATGTCTGGAACAATTTACACCAAACCTGGTACCCATATAACTTACAGTCTGACAACAAATATTGTGGGGGCAAGACACCCCTAGCACTCCTAAGGGTGGGGGTGGCGAGGGGGGTAACAACTAAAAATCATCTAAAACGACCATAACTCTGGAATGTCTGGAACAATTTACACCAAACCTGGTACACATATGACTTACAGTCTGACAACAAATATTGTGGGGGCTAGGCACCCCTAGCACTCCTAAGGGTGGGGGTGGCGAGGGGGGTAACACCTAAAAATCATCAAAAACGACCATAACTCTGGTGTGTCTGGAACAATTTACACCAAACCTGGTACACATATGACTTACATTCTGACAACAAATATTGTGGGGGCTAGACACCCCTAGCACTCCTAAGGGTGGGGGTGGCGAGGGGGGTAACACCTAAAAATCATCAAAAACGACCATAACTCTGGAATGTCTGGAACAATTTACACCAAACCTGGTACACATATGACTTACAGTCTGACAACAAATATTGTGGGGGCAAGACACCCCTAGCACTCCTAAGGGTGGGGGTTGCGAGGGGGTTAACAACTAAAAATCATCTAAAACGACCATAACTCTGGAATGTCTGGAACAATTTACACCAAACCTGGTACACATATGACTTACAGTCAGACAACAAATATTGTGGGGGCTAGGCACCCCTAGCACTCCTAAGGGTGGGGGTGGCGAGGGGGGTAACACCTAAAAATCATCAAAAACGACCATAACTCTGGTGTGTCTGGAACAATTTACACCAAACCTGGTACACATATGACTTACATTCTGACAACAAATATTGTGGGGGCTAGACACCCCTAGCACTCCTAAGGGTGGGGGGTGGCGAGGGGGGTAACACCTAAAAATCATCAAAAACGACCATAACTCTGGAATGTCTGGAACAATTTACACCAAACCTGGTACACATATGACTTACAGTCTGACAACAAATATTGTGGGGGCAAGACACCCCTAGCACTCCTAAGGGTGGGGGTGGCGAGGGGGGTAACAACTAAAAATCATCTAAAACGACCATAACTCTGGAATGTCTGGAACAATTTACACCAAACCTGGTACACATATGACTTACAGTCTGACAACAAATATTGTGGGGGCAACACACCCCTAGCACTCCTAAGGGTGGGGGTGGCGAGGGGGGTAACAACTAAAAATCATCTAAAACGACCATAACTCTGGAATGTCTGGAACAATTTACACCAAACCTGGTACACATATGACTTACATTCTGACAACAAATATTGTGGGGGCAACACACCACTAGCACTCCTAAGGGTGGGGGTAACAAGGGGGGTAACACCTAAAAATCATCCAAAACGACCATAACTCTGGAATGTCTGGAACAATTTACACCAAACCTGGTACACATATAACTTACAGTCTGACAACAAATATTGTGGGGGCAAGACACCCCTAGCACTCCTAAGGGTGGGGGTGGCGAGGGGGGTAACAACTAAAAATCATCTAAAACGACCATAACTCTGGAATGTCTGGAACAATTTACACCAAACCTGGTACACATATGACTTACATTCTGACAACAAATATTGTGGGGGCAACACATCACTAGCACTCCTAAGGGTGGGGGTGGCAAGGGGGGTAACACCTAAAAATCATCCAAAACGACCATAACTCTGGAATGTCTGGAACAATTTACACCAAACCTGGTACACATATAACTTACAGTCTGACAACAAATATTGTGGGGGCAAGACACCCCTAGCACTCCTAATGGTGGGGGTGGCGAGGGGGGTAACAACTAAAAATCATTTAAAACAACCATAACTCTGGAATGTCTGGAACAATGTCTTGGAAGAAGTTCCAAAAAAAAGGGGAAATATATTTTTTCTGGATGCACCCGGAGGAACAGGTAAGACGTTTCTCATCAAGTTGTTACTTGCTAAAATTCGAGTACATTCCAAGATAGCTATTACTGTGGCCTCTTCTGGAATTGCTGCAACTTTGCTCCCTGGTGGAAGAACAGCACATTCAGCTTTAAAGTTACCGCTTAATCTGGCCCGAAGTAAAACTCCTGTCTGCAATATCACTAAACGAACAGAAAAAACTCAGATTCTGCAGCAATGTCAGGTCATTGTATAGGATAAATGAAACACTTCAATTTTTAAGAGGCAATGATTTACTAATGGGTGGAGTCACTGTTGTATTGGCTGGAGATTTTCGACAAACATTGCCTGTCATTCCAAAAGGAACAATGGCGGATGAAATTAATGCATGCCTTAAATCATCACATCTTTGCAGGCATGTTCGCACTTTGCGACTAACAACAAATATGAGAGTTTCTCTGCATGCCAACACAATGGACGGTCAGTTTGCTGATCATTTCTTAAATATTGGGAATGGTTTAATGCCGCTTCATCCAGTAACTGGTCTCTTCAAACTCAGAGAAACACTTTGTAACACAGTTGTGTCTTAAAATTCTTTAAATCCCGGGCAACGCCGGGTATTCTGCTAGTTTATAAATAAAAATGACTATATTACTGACACGTACCATTAATTGCTTAATATATTTTTTTCTATTTGTTTTTTTGAGATTTTATATTCCACATAGGTATTGTACGTATCCTGCAGAGTCTGGTCTAGTAGAGCAGAGTAAAACTACATCGGTAGTCAACACTACACATATTCCTAGATCCATTCCTTGTTGACTTTGGGAGTATACAGAGCCGATTTACGTGCGGTGTATAACAAACACACAATGCGCTCAGTATGCATGCCTTAATGACTCAGGTGCCCAATCTTTGATATTTGTTAGATACACTCTCTACTACAGTGTATCTAACAGTACATAGAAAGTGGACAGACTCTCTCTTCTGGGGACTGGCATATATATGTGCAATGAGTGGCACTGCCATCTCTGAATTCTACTTTTTGGAAGCTATTTTGTGCTGGTAAAAATAGCTCTTGAATAAAAGTTACATTCTTTGCATACAGTTGTTAAAAATGAATAGAGAAGAAGAGGCTCGGTTCCCCGAGAACCGAACACACCCGAACTTAGCAGATATTTGTACTGAGTCGACTCGGTACCTTCACGCGCCCTCGGAATTGAAAACATGGCAAAGCATCATTGTTACGTCGTCGGATCTCGCGAGTTTTGGATTCTATAAGTACCGCCCTCCACGGCGATCCAACGCCATTACACAGAGGAACACTGAAGGGGTTGCACAGTTCTTTGTAGTCTGTAGAGCAGTTGGGCAGCGTCATAGGTAAAATAGAAAGAGGAGGGGTTATTGTGTTCTTCAAAGTCTACAGTGACATTCAGGAGAGCTCCATTGCTCCAGGCTTGGTCTTCTAATTCTGCAATCACATTTTACTGTGTTATATGGGTAACAAACAAAGAGGACAGCTCTATTGCTCCATTGCTAATTGCTAATTGAGGTTAATAATAATGTAGGGGAAAAAAGAGCAAAATGATTTGATTTTAGCAAAAAAAATAGGGATTTAAAAAATAATAGGGATCCAAAACCAAAACAATCAAGGGCGGTTTTGTCAAAACCAAAACACGAAGTTAATCCAGATCCAAAACCAAAACCAAAACCAGAACACGGAGGTGAACATCTCTAACAATGAAAGTATCTTCACATTGTTCGTGCATTGATTGTCAAACAGCAGAAACGAGCAGTAAGAGCAGTGACTGAATAGTAACGTTCTCACTGTTAAATCAAAGCTGAGTAGAGCAAAAAAAATAAAAGTGAGATCAAAATTACAAATTAAAAATCAATCATTGCTCTCCACAGCATCAGTGCTGGAATCTGGAAAGTCAGCATATTGGTAGAAAGATGCATTATAGAATATAGCCATATAACACTTCATATCCTCCGACAAATTATCTGGACCTTGGGGAGCTGAGGAAACTGTGAACGCTGCCAGGTGTTGCTCATCAATAACGAGGGCAAATTACTCTGATTCTTAACAGTGTGTTGCATAAATAAATGTGTCTAACACTAGTCATTATCATAGTCTATGGGTAAAAATATTCTCTGATACAAAATATAAATAAAAGGTTGGAGAACGATGACTTCTGGAATTCTCACTAACAATAATTGCAAGTGAATTATTATCTACATTGAAAGCAAAATAAGTAACATGATAACATAACCTTACATTAATATGTGGCTTTAATTCACTTAATGCCACAATGTGGCCCTAATGCAGATGGGCAGATGCTTAATGTGGGAGAAGATCATTCTCTAAAGACCATGGGTCTGATCCCGCAAGGCATGTATCTGCCGTTCTTGTGCGTATCGCACGCAAAATCACTCTGCGCATGCCCAAAACTGGACCATACGCAGCTAAACGCAGCGATATTCACTGTAGCTACATACGCATAGAACACTTACTACAGCCTATATTTTCTGTGAGTGAACGTGACTGGGAAGAGGCATTCACCGTAGTCAATGCACAGTAGGGGCATGCCAAGCTCTAGCGCACGCAGCCATGTCCGAAACAAGCTTTGTGCATCTCAAAGTTACTTGTTTTTTTGCCGTATCTCTTGCTCCAGCTACAGGACTAGTCTAAGTCATCAGTCCTAGTGATGACAGTCTCGTGCGTATGCTATAACATTTTTACAGGAGCAACTGTAAAAATGTATTTTATGTCCAGTAGACATTAAAATCATCCTAATAAATGTATTTCATGGAAAAACAAAAATATATAATAAAAATGTGTTTAACTTTTTTTTTTGATTAATACTTATATTATTAACAGAGAACATAAATTCAATAGTTATTTTTTTCCGTGAGTTGTTTTGCAAATGCATATTCCACATAGGTATTGGACGTATCATGCAGTGTCCTGTGTTGTAGAGCAGAAGAGACCTAGACCCAAATTTATCAGCGCATGTATCTTCAGATCCATTCCTTTTGGGAGTACGCAGAGCCAGTTTTAAACAAACTCCCATTGCGCTCAGTGGACCTGAGTAATTAAGGAAAGGAAAGCCCCAAAAAAAGTGACTTTGCACCTGGGCAAAAACATGTTGCATTGGAGGGGGATGTAAATTTAAAATGAGATGGGAGATTTATAGTTAGGGTAGGGCATGTGCTAGATCAACTTTAATTTTCAGTATACAAATAAAGCTGTCAAGTATTTGTGTGCTAGATGAAAGAACAGCCAGAGATTAACTTATGTACAAAATAATAAACTAATTTACAATGTAACATGGTTTTGTCTAGGAGAAAACTTACTTCTTTTTTTCCTTACTTTTCTTAATGAATGAGGCCCAGTATGCATGCTCTGACGGATCAGGTCCTATATCTATTACAGTCATAAGTTTTAGGAAGCATCCTGTATAATGACTGGTAGCCATGTTATAACATTACTGTACATTTTGTTTTTGTTGTTTTATGGCTAGTGATTCCCAAAAATGCTGATTTTTTTTTTTTTTGTAAAACAACAGATTCTATAAAAAAAAAATGAAACTAAGCAAATTCATCAGATATACAGCTTGTTATAACTTTTAGGCATGTTCTGCTTTTTACTGAAAATGCATAGTTTATTCACATAAGGAATACAAAAAATAGACATAAGGACATCACATTGAAGTTTGCTGCGCCAAATCGCAGCTGACACACAATGCACCATGATATATAAATCAGTTATACTTTATAACAAAATATGTGACATATGGCGTATAATATGACACCCTACAATATACATCATGTGCTGCACTATATATATGTCACTTAAACAAGACAACCATTGCAACAAAGGTCAAATTGACCCTAGTGGGGATTTAGATTGTAAGCTCCAATGGGACAGGGCCTGATGTGAATAACTCCGTATTCTATGTACAAGTGCTGTAATATGATTTGTTCTATATAAATAAACAGTAATAATATTACTGAAGAGAGAAGTGCCTAAAACATGGTTGATAAAATAGTCTGGTTATATCACATTATCCACGAGTCAGAGCCTGACATTCTTGTTAACCGCTACCCTAATAGAAAACTATGTCACTCCCAGATCTTCCTGCCCGCTGTCGTTATCATTCTTCAAGTGCTAGCTCCTGTGCAGGAAACCAGCTCATGTGACACTAGCACTCTTTGCAGTCTCACTACAATAAAGTTATCTGGAAAATAAATTCAAGTAGTGATTTTAAAACTTAAATTATGAAGCTGAGGACAGTTGCTGCTGCTGGATAGCTGATATCACTTTGTTCTCTCTTCTGCCCACTAGAGACAACTATACTGAGGTCATGTAATATGCCTCATGTTCCAACATATATGTCCGGACACATTTAAAGACAATTGGTTACAAAATAACAATTTAAAACAATCAGACATTCAAAATATAGAACACTGCAAAACTAATGATTACAAATGATTGGACACAGAATAGATGCACAAGAAACCAAGAAAATGAAAAAAGTAAAAGAAAAATAAAGACGAGTTGATAATGCACCAACAGTCTATCAAACGCGAATAAATGAATAATAATAAATATTATAAAATCAACATTTTCTCCATAATAAAACATAAATGAAAAACCTGACATAGCAGTAATCAATGGACATGCTCTATAGTCATTAATGAATAAATATTCATATAAGATACAGGCTTCATCAGAGCTTAATGAGCTCATTAGCCTCTTATGAAACCTCACATCTTATGCAGAAAAACTTGTGGATGTTGCTTGTAATTTTGTCTTCGGAGAAAACTCTACAGATGTTGTCTGTTTCCTTTACCTGGAAGGTTGACAGTATACGGAATTTTGAGATGGTTATGTTGAGCATGGGGCAGCACAGTGGCTCAGTGGTTAGCACTTCTGCCTCACAGCACTGGGGTCATGAGTTCGATTCCCATCCATAGCCTTATCTGTGTGGAGTTTGTAAATGCGCCCGTGTTTGTATATGCGCCCGTGATGATGATGGAGACTTCAAATATATCTTAACCACCACTGTTTTAAATAACCGTGGCTTTCATTTCTAACGAGCGGCTCTCTACATTTTTTCGTGCACCTCCTACATGATGGGGTAATGCTGCCGATTCACTGCACGCTACGTCCAATACCTATGTGGAATATAATTTTACAAATTCCATGAAATACATTTATTAAGATGTTCTTAATTTTTACTTAACATAAAATACATTTTACAGTTGCTTGTGATTGCAAACACATGTTATAGCATGCATGCATAACTGTCATCACTAGTAGTCAGGACTTAGATTATCCCTGTAACTGGAGCAAGAGATATGGCAGAAAGCCAAGTACCAGAGAGTTGCCCAGAGCTTGATTGGGATGTGACTGTGTGTTCTCAATTTTGGCACGCTTTCACTGTACATCATACTTGCCAACCTTTTCAAGTTGGCCTATGGGAGCTCTAGGGAAATCGGTGGGCGTGTGGAGATGGAGCTAGACTGATCTCATTATTTTGGCCTCGAACCCTGCTATGAAATGCTGAAATTCACAGCAATACATAGCAGGGGAACCTTAACGGTGCAATCCCATCATTAAGCTTCGCCCCATAACGATCCGGGAGTATGTCCACTCATCCAGGAGTCCGAGAGGACTCCTCGAAATTCGGGAGCCTCCCAGAAATTCCAAGAGAGTAGACTAATACGCTGTACATTGATTACGGGCGAACACTCTTTCCTCACCCCAATTCCTCCCAGAAATCGTACAACGATTAATTGAACGTTGCTAAGTTTAGTTTCGTATGGTCCAGTTCTGGGCATGCACTGATCAAATTTGTGGATTATAAGAACAAAATCAGCATTTCCATTCCTTGATGTATCAAGCCTATAGAGTTTATCCAGTGATTACTGCTATTTATTGTTTTTATTTTTAATATGTTGATTTTATTGGTGCGAATTGTATGATTATTGTAACGACCGATAATTCGTGACACCATACACTGATAACAAAAACAACCTTATGTAATGGATACATGCACTGATGAAAACATTTTTAAATCAAATAAAATTGGTAAATACTGTAATCAGAAGTTACCATTGGAAGCTGGCATGACACACCTCACACTGTGGTATCTAACCATTACACCAGCCTGAAATGAAGAGGAGTACCTCCGAACAAGAAAGGTTCAGTCTGAAGCAATAAGTTTGAAAATATATGAATAAACAATAGGACTCACATAAAATGTAAGATAATTTTCTTAATCATTTGGAGGATAAAAGAAACGGAAATTCCTGTTACATTTATTTTTTAATCATATGCTTATCACTTTGTTCTTCATTTATACGCAACAGTATGTTGTAACTAAATAAAAAGATTGATATTTCGCACACAAAAAAAAATAATGATTGGGTCATTGTCAACTATAGAACATTAATAATTTAATAAAGAATATAGAATTTTAATATCGGATTAGTGTTGGAACCAGAGTGCCCTGGTATCCAAATAAATGTTGCTTTCAATTTTCCATAGTTTATTATATTTATTCAGGAGCGAACACCCCACACAATTTAGGGAGATACAACAATAAATAGAGTAACTATTGTGTTGTAGGATTCCTTTCTTATGTGGTATATTTTTCTGGCTCTTGTATGTGAACAATTCTGAGGTGTTTTACTGAACTACTGTCAATATTTAGCTATTCACTTCAAGTCAAAGAAACATAATATTTCCTAAATAAATCAACATTATATGAAACATTTTCCTATGGAATCTCAAATCCACAGAACGAATAGAAATAGATACCATTCAAAGTCACTTTTTGTTGTGATAATGTTACCTGTGGTTATACCCGTGAAATTGAAGAATTTTGTTTCTATTAGCATGCAAATAAAAATGACAATTATAGCGACACATAAAAAAAAATTGTTTTGGATACCAACTGTCTCCTAACAGAAAGCCTTCAGGAAAAAAAAAATCTATTTAAGTGCTTAACAGGAACTTAAGAAGCAAAACTGAACCTATCAGACAAAAAAGAAGATTCATGCTTCAATATTTTGTACGTTTTATAGACCACACTACATCAAAAACATGACAGTATTTTTCTTTGGAGAACTGGCTTTTTAGTGATAAGGCATTTCATTCATTCCATCTTTCACACATGATGTACACTCTCACTGTCCATTGCAGATAAACAATTTTCTGTGTCCTGTGGAAAACCGAGAATAGCCAGCACCGTTTCAGTATTACTTGTGGTCGATTTATTTGGAGCACGCATTGTGTACATAGTCAGATATTCCATGTTAAATGAGCAGCAAAGCCAGAAAATGATTTTTGATTCAATTGTTTGCTGTCCTCTGGTATCCATTTGACACCATTTAAAACGCGACAGTAGACAACTACACAATTCTGTCCAATCGCAGGACTTCACTAGTCCCATAGCACCTTTGATGTTTTCTGACCAGCAGCATCAGTGTATGTAGTTAGCATGCGAAAAAAATTAAAGCAAAATTTTATCCACTAATTCCACTAATTTAAAACATTTTTTTTTTCAAAGCGAAATTCCAAGTCTGACTCCTATATGTTTCAAGTTACAAGTAGCAATATGTAATTGTAAGAGCCTAAACTATTATAACATTTGTAGCTGATTATCATAAAAAAGCATTGACACTGGTACAATTGAGCTGTATATAAGAGTGACTGCCTCCTCTGCATTATTCATAAAGCAGAAATGAATAAATCTGTATGTGCACTGGTGGTTTTAACTCCCTCTGCCATTGGAGAAATAGAGGGGTGTGTCTCAAACGTCCTATGAAAGTGGTACAGGGAGGCCAGCCTAGAGTAAGGTAGGGGAGAATGGCGGCAGGTGAGATACAGTAGCAGGAGATGTCAGTCAGAATTGAGGATACATTTTTTGAGGGGCCAGTGGCAGTACTGGGTGACTGACAGTGGTGAACTGTGCAGCAGGGAGGTGAAAGTGTTAGATGGGGTGCATAATTGCAGGGTAGGAAAGAGTGGTAGATAGGAAGCCCAGCAGATGGGGTGCCTTGAGCCGGGAGGAGACCCACCAATCCCCACAATATATTAACCCTTTACATAGGAGACACATACACACACACCAATCTGTTATGATTCTTAGTACAACAGAAGTATAATAAACCAAATGACTTTATTCAGGCAAAATACATAAACAGGGATTCAGTTCGTGGGATATGCAGATTTCCAGGTAACAGTCCAAACAGGTTTAACTCAAATCCACATATATGAACAGGTGTAATAAATGGCAGGAAAGTTTACAGAGCAACAGGTTCCAAGTAATGGCAGATATAGTTAAATAGCAGGGACAAGAATAATGAGTTACCCCAGTCCAGGAGGCACGAGGCTGTCCAGGGAAGCAGACAAACTGAGTCAAGTGACCAAGCAGAGATCAGGGTAAGCAGAATCCAATAGCCAGGCAGAGGTCAAGGTCACAAGCGAATGAGCATAGTCCACTAATCAAGCCGAGGTCAGGGCAAGAGGAAAACAAGCAGGGTCCAGGAATCAGGCAGAGGGTCACAACCGGAGATCAAACAGCAGCAAAGTAAAACAGGAGCAGGGATAAACCAGCAGCAGCCAGGGATAAACGGTGAACTGCACTAAGCACAGGCTGAGGCAGATATCAGAAGATATGAAACAGGTGCAGTTCTAATTAGGCAAGGAGGTTAATCCCTACAGACATGGTGCAAAGCACAGGAGCAGAACAGCAGCACCTCTGGTGGATTAAAGGTACTGCTGCCACATACAAAACAGGCAGAGTTGTAACACAATCCCTACTAGGGGCAGATCAATACATTTCCTTAGGGGAGGGCGCCATCACTTTGATGGGGAACTGTCCCCCCTTTACTTCTAGCAGAACGAGCTGCTTGCGGCCGCATACTCGGTGCTGGTGCCTGGCAGGGGTACCCACCAAATCAGGGGGAACACTGGACCCCTTGTACAGCTTTCTTATTGAAATGTAAAAGATCAAGAGGAGAAGATTTTTTTTTGGTATTTGATAAAGTGGTCAACAAATATTTTAGGGATTCTTATTTAGTCAAAGTTCATTTTAAACTTTTTTTTCCTTTTTAGGATTAATGGGCAGTGATTTTAGGGACCATTGTCCCTTTTACTCGGACCACTTGTGACAACAAAGTTGCCACTCCAGATGATGATAATTTTCCAATCTGCGTGAAATCAGCTGTTATTCACGATAATTTTTTTTCTGATTTTCAGTAAAAATTATTTACGGAGCTTCATACAACCCTAGTGGAACCCAGATAAAAGCAAACAGGTTAATATAGTAGTCGTAGGTAGCTAAGAGCGCCAACTCACCAAACCCTGTCTATGCCCTATATTTGGTACGGAAACTGTTCGTTACGACTGTTCAATTTATAACCGTTTCATTTACAAAAGTGCCATCTACAAAAGTATTTAAGTGTTCGGTAACCAACTACACTACACAAATCCATTTACAGGAGACTGGGAGAAAATTCACATATTAAAATACTCTAAACAGTGTTTTATGGCAAAAAAAAAATATTGAATAACATTGTAATTTTGTAGTATGCTATCAATTACTGAGGAAGTATGGCAAATGTTGCTAATTTTGAAAGTGGCAAAAATATGCTTGAAGCATTGAAAATGTTGACAGCTGTTGTGTTCAATGCAATGTTCTTATGTTTTACAAGAAAAATCCCCACTAGTAATAACTAACTTACAGAGAAAAACACACTTAATAATATCATTTAACTTCAACAAGATTTCCACTCTGGATGATAATGAATCAAACGCTTAAATAAAGTCTAAAAATGAAAGCCTCATATTATCTTAAGTTATTATCTGTGGAATTAGCAGGTAAAGGCGGAGTGCGGGAGAAAAGGAGAGACAGCTCTTAAAGATCAATTGTATTTAAAAAACAATTATTAATTAAAAACATAGGAATCACAATACAATATCCAGGTAAAATCCAGGTATGGAATGGGTTAACCCCGATGTTCTCTGCTAGGCATTTGCAAATCTTTCCTTCCACTGGCAGTGCTGAGAACACTTCATTATTTATGGGATGACTCAAGAAACCAAGGTGGACACGATGTAAAACAAGTATCTTTAGTGTAAAGTGAAAAACATGATCCTAACTGGTGGCATATTTTCCTGGAATATGATTTATTTTTTTTAACTCATATTCTGTATTTTGTACAATACTTTTTGTAAACTTTTCTAAGTAAAAAAAAAAAGGAAATGAAGCACAAACAGCTGGAAATGGTCATAAAGCAGAATATAACAAGAGCGTCAAATGAATAAAAGCCAAATAATTTGTTTTTGTTTGCATTATAGATCAGTAATGTTAGTGGAGCAGTACTTCATTGTGCTAATTCTCTGATCAAGAGGCTGTACATTAAATAGCACCTAAAACCCAGACTGCTCTATCCAACAACAGGCTATTAATCTCCAACTAAGGGATGAGTTTAACCGGTCAAAAACTGTCCAAAAAAATCAGATGTTTATTGTTCTATTAACAATTAAAAAGAAGACTCCCAGTTTCTTCGGTTACCATAATCACATTGTTTTTTGAAACATTCTAATTTGTTCCATTGTATTATAATCCTCATTGGCTAAATCATTTTGCTGCTGACATTTTTTGAAACTAATATATGTGTTCTGTTTGTACAATAATTCACTGCTCGATAAGGCCAAACGCTAAAAACATTTGTCGCCTTGTATTTTACTAACAGGAATGATAAACATGTGGGACAGATGTAGAGCTGCACACAATTTTCACTTAAATAGTAAGTGTAAATTGCATTCCGTAATTTACATAGGATTCCGAAACACACTCATCGTTAGATCCGTGTGACACAGAATACTATGCCGATGCTGCGTTAAACACACCTCTTTATCTGCCTTATAGGCCAGTGTGCTTGAAACACCTAAGTGTATCAGTCGCAGCGCCCCTGTAAGGCAGGTAAATCAATCAATAAATAAATGTTTAAAAAGAAGGCATCCCCCTCCCTGCCAAATAGCTTAATCAAACCTAGTGCTGCTTATCTAGGCTGGTACTAGAAAAATTGGGGGGACAAAAAGCGTGTCCCCCTGCCATAATACAAAATCAGCCCTTGGCCGGTCAGTAGGTCAGCATAGGGCTGGATTTCCTAGGACGATCGGGCCAACAGCAACAAAAAAAAGACACTCCACCCAGAGCCAGATTTAGGCTTCATGGGGCGCTTGGCAAGATATTGGTTTGGGGCCCCTCCCTGAAAAATCCATAGCAGTATATTTTATTTAGCATAGCACAGTGAATCACAAATGTTCTCAGTTCGAGACACCCTTAGGGTCTCCACAATTTTTTCAAGGCACCCCTAAGCCAAAATAGTTACCAAGTAGTCCCCCGCCTTGCATACCACCAGCCCTGACCATGGCACCCCTGTGGGATTGCCACGGCACCCCAGAGAGCCACAGCGCACAGTTTGGGAACCAGTGGCATAGCATATACTCCTAGAGTTGAGGAGCTATTGAGAAGCTATTGGCTGGCGCGTGCTGTTAAAGGGGGCGTGATCATATCATTGGGGGCGTGACTTGCATCATTGGCGGTGTGCCCTCCATACTTTTGCTCCTCCTTCTCTTATTTTCTTCACTCTGTGCCCTCCAAACCTTTGTTACCCTTCTATTATTTCCCTCACTCTGTGTTCTCCTCCATACTTTTCTCCCCCTTCTCTTTACTTTCTTATTATGTGTTGCTGTGCCTCTATTATATTAATTACCTTTCTACTGCCTTTTTTTCTTCTGTCTTCTTCTTTTCTGGTCTTCTGGCTTCTTTCTGCTCCATCGCGATACTTCTTTCTGCTCCTCACTGAATACTGAATATGGCGTCGGTCGTGATGACATCACACCGACATTCAGTGAGACAGAGCAGAGAGGAGACTGCTGGGAGCCACCACGGTCATGTGATTATTTTTTTTCTTACTTTGTTTACTTTTTTTCCCTAAGCCGGCGGACCGAGCGGGGTGGCAGGTGGAGGGGAGAGCCCCACCGCCTTGCCTACTACACTCACCATCGGTGCTGAAGGGGCCCTCTGGGGACCACTGGGCCCTAGGCAGTTGCCTAGGTTGCCTAACGGTAAATCCAGTCCTAACGCCACCTCCCTCCGAGTTCTTTTCACACCCCTGGGGTGGTGTGTGTGGTACAATAATATTAAATTAAATGTTACAAACATTCTTCAGCATGCTCAGGCTGCCATTAAGTGTTTGGGCATGCTGGCACCTGTAGTACTACATGCACCAGCATAGCTAACACTCTAGCCGTGGGAAATCCCCATGTTACATGTATGACTATACTGACGCTAAGGGCTATATTCAATTAGCCTCCGGAACGGTTGTGAATCTGCAGCATTGTAACATCGCAGAATTCTCTTTACCCCTCCTCCAAAGGTGTGCGAGGAGAAATCCTCGGTGTTTATGTACCACAGTACCTGACAATGCAAGCAGCCGCGATGTTCGGAGGAACATTGCGGCTAATTGAATATGCCCCTAAGAACTTATTGTGGCTCCTAACGTAAATGAGCTCTTATCGTCAGTACAGTTATGTACATAACATTCAGATTTGCTAAGACTTGCGTTCAGAACTGTAAGAAGTTCTGTGGACTATTTTGACATACAACCAGCATCCTTGAGACAGTGACCTATATATATATTTGGCTGGAGTGGGCGATATTATGGTCACAGTAACCAAAAGTTCTGAACATTAGGTAGTGTTAAACCTCTGGCATTTTGTTATTAATATTTGCCTATGCAATTAAGCCTGAGTGTTGTTATGTTTGAGGAGTGCACGTCCTACTGGGCACTTGGCAATCACCTTGGCAGTTTTTTCCGTAGATGGCAATAGAGACTTGCGGATATACAAACACCAGATAGATGTGATTCTTTGCAGGTACAGTATACACATGAGCAGTATCCACCAAACCATGGACTCCCTCAATACAGTCAAAACACAAATTATATCGCTCCAATGTACCCTAGGAGGTAGAGCTAATGGTGGACAGACTAGAGCAGTGGATTCCAAACTTTTTCAGTTCAAGGCACCCTTAGGGTCCCCAAAATTTTTTCAAGGCACCCCTAAACCAAAATAATTCCTAATTAGTTCCCTGCGTTGCTTACCACTGGCCCTGACCGAGGCACCCCTGTGAGATTTCCAAGGCACCCCAGGGAGCCCAGGCGCACAGATTGGGAACCACTGGACTGGCTGTAGTCAGGTTATGAATGGTGGGTCAGTGATAAGGCATAACCCTGAGGGTCCTCCCTAGGGTGATTGGGGAATGGGGGCTCCCTGTGCAGAAGGTGCTTAAGAGTATAATCCAGGGATACTAGTATAACAATGACCCGATTGAACTAAAAAGCAGAGATTTGATGACATTATACATGCATGCACCAATTGTTTAACCCAGACATCTCATCCTCACTAATCCCTGATTTACATTCCATATGGTCATTTAAAAATAACTTGTCTGACTTATGTAACCATGTTCCTATTAACATAAATATGCACGGCATGCAATAACATATGTTAAAAACTGCAGAACAATAGATGCAAATAAACTGTAAAGCAGTATAACATTGAAGGTTCATATTATGCAGAGAGAATGTCTGGTTCATTCGCATGAATCCAAAGATTGCACTGTGTGGTTTCACATTACGAAATAAAATACGGTTATGTTTTTCAGCTAAATGGTTGTCTGGGTGAATCTGATAACCCTGTGTCCTCACAATCTAATTTTACTTTTAAGCTGTACCCATTGCACATTTTTCAAACTTTCAAATCTGATCTCAGGAATGTTGATCTATAGCATGTGAATTAGAACAGCATGATTATCTTTAATTATTGATGAGTTCTCCTGGTTTCCCTTATTCGTTGTTCCATTCAAATAAATTAACAGAAAACTAAAATATGATTAATAGTCTCTTAAACATAAAAAAAGAAAATACTTCCCATTATTTTCTCCTAATGTAACTATTAGGAGAGAAATATATATTAATCAGTATTTTCTTAGCTGCTATAAAGGCGTTAATAAGCCTGGAGCTGATACCCAAGGGAAAGGACTATCATGAGGTCCACATTTGGCTGGTGTTTCCTCAATTGTGGATCATAACCTGGCCTGTATTATTGAATAGGTAACAGAGGAACTGACTAAATAGTAAAAACGCATGCTAACATATAAAGAAGAAACACAAACAGCGACCCTTCTGGGTCTCAAACTCGCAAAGGGCTCCTCATTAAAGCCCAGTGACCTAATGCTTCTATAGGTTTGAACCTGTCCCGGAGTTCATATCCCCTACAATAATTGCAGTAAGCACCAGGATCTAGAGTATCCATGTTTTTGGTGGGCTCACTCTGGTGACTTAGATCTGATAGAAATGGCATGGCAGTGACCCACTGTCACTTGCTATGCAACTGTCCAGAATTCTTCTCACATGAATCAGCTGGATGACAACTTTAATTCCCAGCCTTAGGTTACCCTCAAAATTTGCTGAGCCCTATGCTGGTTCTTTATCTCTCAACAAATTTCTATACTCCTGGGATGGGACAGTTAAGTTAAGAACCATGGGTGTTGGCTTGCCCTTGGCAAAGGTCCTTAGAGATCTGTTAGACTGTGCAGTGCCATGAAGGCATCCCTCTCTGGACCTGTAACTAGGATGGCTCTTCAGTGATTTAGATGGGGACTTGGGGTTTACCTGCATGCTTGCAAAGGTAACATGCGGGATTTTGTGAAAGACTATAGAAGGGAACATATAAATACTGCACAGGGGATGTTCAAACAGGTTGACACCCTTTGGAGAACTTTGATAGGAACTTACTTTGGATGAAATGGACTAAAAACAACCTGTTGAAAAATTTTTTGACTTATTTGAACAGTGTCCTGGGTGGCTGACCTTCATTGACATGGCCTGGACAATGGCTGTATATAGTATTGTACAGCCATTGTGTTTGTCTCCCATAATATTCTTGTCTCCTCCCAAAACCAAAATCTGTGAATCTTATGCCGGGTACACACTACAGAAAAATTCTCCCTATGTGTTATAGTTAACGATTTTACATATGACGGGAAAAAAAAATCCCGATCAGCACGTCAATTCAGGTGTGATAATCCTCAGGTATGAACACTTGAGGACATAATCTATTATCAGAAGGTGAATCTGATACCATAGTTGATGAGGTTGAAAAAAGACACCAATCCATCAAGTTCAACCTATTTTGGATCTCCTGCGATCCTGCACTTATATTTGAAATTGATCCAGAGTAAGCAACCGCCAATCTGTTTCAATTGTGGAAATCCTCCCAGACTCAATATTGCAATCCTATTTTTACCCCATATCCACTACTATCCTTCATTTTAATTAATGGTCGTATCCCTGGATACACTTTTCCGCTAAAAATTTGTCTAACCCTTTCTTAAACATATCTATTGAACCTGCCATCACAACCTTTACTGGCAGTGAATTCCATATCTTGACTGCCCTTACTGTAAAGAACCCCTTTGCTGGTTGTGAAATTTCCTCTCCTCTAACCTTAGGGAGTGACCGCGTGTCCTGTGTATAGTCCTCGGGGTAAAAAGTTCCCATGAAAGTTCTCTGTAAATATCAATGGTGTGTTGAACAAAGACACAATTCTATATACAATCCACCATTGCTCTCTTTCTCAGACACAGTTTATCGGGTCCATTTTCTGGTATTCCTCAGAATTAAGTTCTCCTAAATAGGATTTATTTATTTTTTTCTTCATATCATTACTAGGGTGTGTCTTGAAACTCTCGCTAACCTTTTTACTTATTTCAGTGAACGTGTTTCATCTATTTCATTTCATTAATCAAATGTATCCTTCAAACCCAACACTGTAATCTAGTTTTTAGCACTTCTAATTTATTACAGAGGAGAAAACTTCCTGCAATT
Organism: Mixophyes fleayi; assembly: GCF_038048845.1. Classification (NCBI taxonomy): domain Eukaryota; kingdom Metazoa; phylum Chordata; class Amphibia; order Anura; family Limnodynastidae; genus Mixophyes; species Mixophyes fleayi. The sequence continues at coordinate 8,222,480 of NC_134410.1, forward strand.
CTTTTGAAAGTTGACATTGAGAAAACTGAACTGGAAAGAGGCTAAACACAATCCTAAATGTACAGAATTTTTCACTGTTTCCAGTCTCCAAAAAGCAGCGAATTAGATGTCAGTTTTCAAAATAGGAAAATGGTTATGTAGCATTTAGGGAAAGGAACTCTCCTTAGGCAATTCTTTTGTATCTATATCACAAGTACAAGATAAAACAAAGTAGTCAGGTAAAATGCACAATTATTCAACCAAGTATAAAACAGGAGAGATGGAATCATTTCTAACTATATCTATTGAACTACTTTAGAAATGCCGGCATATTATGTCCTTAGATTTTATAACACATGCTGCATTTGCAGTTTCTCCCTAACAAACACATAAAACTATAAAACTATTTTTTTTTGTACTTTCTACTTTGAAAAATCTCTTTAAGCCAATCTTTATTTTTTAGATATATTAACCAACTATTTGACTTTGAAATAGAGCAAACTATAGCTGCACTTCTCCTAAGTGGCTTTTATTTTTCAAAGCATGCTACAGATACAGCCATGATAATATAATATTTTAATATACTTTAGTGATTTGCATAAAAAAATAAATATTATAAACAGTCCACAAAGAGACAGAAATAGTGCAATACATAGTACACTCTTCTTCCGGAATGTAAAAGGCCTCTGTTACACCCACACATGATCAGACCACACTGGTTGACTGTGTTTGGGAAAATAAAGTTTTAAGTAATTGCCAAATAAGTGAACATTTAATCTTATTCCAAAGATACAGCTGTGCAAATCATCTTTATTTTTAAACTGATAGAACTCTATTTTCCTTCTTGATTATGGATAGTGAATAGCATTAGCAAGGATTTGCTAGAAGTAATGAAAGAAGAAGAGACAAAAAACCGAAGGTTAAAAATCTAAAAAAATTAAGCATGTTTTGTTACATCTTTGAAATTATATAATGTTGTTATAAAAAGTATTCAACCTGTTTGGTATTTTTTTATATTTTATTTTCATATAAATTGATTTATTTTTGAATTTTTGCCACAGATTAGAACAAAATACTCTGCAATGTCAATTAAAATAAACCAACTCTACTCTGCTTTTTCTTAATTATTACAAATAAGAACAGACAATAGACAATTCCAGAAGTATACACCTAAATAAACACAGGTGCACATGTATTCAGAGGTCACGTTATTAGTTGATTGGAGTCTACACTTACAACTTAAGTGTTTCAGTTGACGTATAAATAGAAACATCAGTCTGAGAGTGATCTCTCAGTTAATTAGTGAATCTCAAAACATGAGGTTTCATTATGAAGGTCAAAGAACATTCAAAGGAAATTTGAGAAAAAGGTTATTGAAAAGAACCAGGGGAGCACCAATAAAGAGGCTACAGAAAGATTTCTATGACTTTAAAATCCTCATGGCTATTATAAAGAAAAGGAAAGAATAGGCGAGAGTCTTACGACTAAAATTATGTTCCAGCAGGACAATGACCTGAAACAAACAGCAAAATCCACTTTGGAGTAGCATAACTTCAAAAACCAAATGTCATAAAGTGGGTTAAAAACCATTCATAGTTTAACTTGTAAAATGGTCTTATACCCACACCCCAAAAAAATATCCATCATCATCCAAAGTCCATACCTGCTGCTCACCAATGGAATCTATCCAACCTGATGGAACTCAAGCAATACTGCAAAGATGAGAGGCAAAAATTGGAATGTCCAAATTTGCAAAGCGATTAAAGGCTTAGCTAAACAAACTAAATACATTTCAGCTGTAGGTGCATCAACCAAGTATTAAAGAGTTTACTGTATACACCCATCCCAAGTGGCAGTCTGTGATCAGTTACTAGTTTAGAAGACAGGGAGTGAAGTGGTATGTTGGTAGGACCAAGGTTATATCAAGGCTGTGGTTACAATTACAATAAGGAATCATCATATATGTTATTATATACATTTATTTCTTAGTAGTAAGATTTGTAGTCACTCAGAATATATACATGCTGTGGTTTCTTTTCATTTATCTATTCCTTCCACTCCCTGGTCACATGTCTGCGCTGTGCTGAATAAGTCTTATAGATACCAAAAGGAAATTCTTTGCATCATAGGGGAAGGTCCATGGAAACGCTTACTCCATGTCCAGCGCATAAGGCGGTGCACCATCTTCGGCTGACTCCATTTCCATGGCAGCCAAAAGGTCATTTATTGATTACAGGAGGAGGTACACCAGAGAGCTGACACCACGTCCAGTGCGGCCAAAAGATCATTCATTGGATTACAGGGGAAGGTCCACAAACAAGCTGACACCACATCCAACTCCGCCAGCGGTGCATTTTCTACAGCTAAGGCCATTTCTGGTGCAGCCAAAAGAACATTATTCGCCTCATAGGGAAAGGTCCACCAAAAAGCTGACACCATGTCCAGCGCAGTAGGTGGTGCACCATCTTCGGCTGACGCTGAAGGCAGCAGAAAATTTTAGGCTGATCCAGCACTTATCTTACCCGGCAGGGCATCGTTTAACGATGCTCTGAACAAGGAGAAGTGTTCGGGACAATATCAATCCTTTGCCAGGGCTGTAAAAATGGTCAAAAAGCATGGAAAGGTCCCCGTATGGCAAAATTAGATGTGGAGTCTGCCTTTCAATGTTGCTGCTGCACCCTGACAGCTTTAGGTTGATGGGTTTTCAGGCTGACGGGTATAATTCCATAGACTAAGGTTTGCTATGGGCTATTCAGTATCATGTGCATTTTTTCAAAGCCTTTATCTTCTTTTTGCAGTGGTGTTTTGAATGAAGCACAGGATGCAAATCAGTGGTGCATTTCCTGAATGATTTTTTTGGTGGCAGGGCCAGCGGAGTCTGATCAGTGTAAGAATTGGCTGTGTGAGTTGGAGAAAGTGCTTAAGTATTTTGAGTATTGGAGCTGTAGGGTCAGACATGTCAGGGGCAGGCATTGATAGGGTGAGAAATAAAGTGAAACCTGCTATTGCCAAGTTTATTACTTCCCGTGGCAGCAGCAGAAGCAAAAATCGTGGTTCAATTGTGCAGGTTTTTAGAGGAGTGATGGGGGCATCTTTAAGTGGTTGCACTTGATATGTTTACCAATATGCAGGAGGCACTTAGGAGGTTGTTGTTACAGGGGGTCATAGCAGTGGGGGGCTTTGGTCCCCATGGACAGTGAGATGAGTACCTTGCTTGGCAGAAAAGGGGGGAGCCAGCAGGGCCGAGCAGTATGACCCCGGGAAGACGGCCACGCGCATGCTCCAGCTTCAAGGGTTGCGCCAATATGGGCGGCGTGCCAGGTTTCAGCAAATGGAGGTTGATTTTTTGCCAAGGGGGCTGGTCTCAGAAGGAAGGTGGCAGAACACGCCATATTTTTCCAGATGGAACTGGAAAAAGGTGGTAAATTTTATTAGCCTTGCACGATGCTTCTCTGCCAAATACAAGTTGAGAAGTGTTTAATAAAGCTGTGACCAAAATAATTTTGCCAAATGCTAGAGTCTTTCTTTATTAGCTCACTGCGTGGGATGCCGATTGGTCGGCCTATATCCCTTAAAAAAAATAGTAACTTTTTACCTTGGCAAAACCATCTTGTATTGGAGGGGGAGGCAAATTTAAAATGTGAAGATAGATTTATAATTGGGGTAGAGCATGTCCTAGATAAACTTTTAATGTCAGTGTACAAATAGACTATCAAGTATTTGTGTGCTACATGAAGAAACAGCCAGTATTTTACTTATGTGCAAAATAAAGTAAATAGTTACAATGCACCCCTTGGATTGTAACATGTTTGTGTCCAGGAGAAAACTCATATTTTTCGTGAATTCCCGTAATGAATCAGGCCCGTAGTGTGAACCCAGCCTAAGAACTTAACCCTTCTGGGAAGGTGTGGAAAATAACCCTATCTGTTGCTATATATATATATATATATATATATATAGATATACATACATATTGTTCACTAGAAGAACATATAAATGATTGTAGATGGGTTGCATAAAATATAGAAATTACACTACATCATTTTTAATAGTGTTTGGCCCACACAGTTAATTATAGGTTAAGTGCACCCAACCTAATGGGAATGCTTGGACAGTATTTGTTCAGTTTACATTTTTTTAGTAGAGCAACAAGAAAAGAATAACAGAGAGACAGCCTTTGCACCGAGCCACACATTTTTTATTTGTGTTATATAAATATTCCCTATAAGCGCACCATCTAACACTCCTTACAAAGAAACACATTTTTTTCATAGAACATCATTTATGCATTTCCGAGACCTCACAAAGTGAAGATGTGTTGTCCTTTTTTCTAAAGCTGACACTATCATCTGTAACGGAGACCGAAGTGAGAAAGAAGTGTAAATAAAATGATGAATGAATTAAGCAAAATAGAGGAACGGGGAAGGCTGTGGCAACATCAAATTAATGTTAATACATGCAAAATAATGCATTTGGGACAAAAACATAGGTACAACCGTACAACAAAAGGATTAATAGCACTATGGTTTCAACAGCAGTGAAGTCATTTTTTTTAGATGACTTAAGTAGGTATGCAATGTAGTTCAAAGAGCTAAATGTCAGTAGGATGCCCTGTAGGGCAAGAAGATATACTACCAAAGAGAAGTGTAGTGCAGAAGTCACCTAGAATGTTGCATTGTGTTTTTAGATTGTTTGTAGAAAGACATACAGTAAATAAGGATCTGAAATTCTGAATCTGTGTATTGCAGATTGTATCAAAATGGAAATATCCTGATAGAATTCTGCAAAATGCACAGTTTGTGAATATTTCACGGGCAGAGATATATTTAGAGGGGTCAGCAATCAATACAGCTGGCAGGTGGAAGACAGTCTAGTAATTAGCATCAACATTAGCATGAAGTAATAACAGTGGGCACATGAAACAGACTCCCAGATCATTAGAGACGTGGTAAAGGTTAATATGTTATGGGAATCCCGGAATGGCTTGGGGCAAGCGTTGGGCTATTCTCAGCATAAAGTAAGGCTCAGAGAGATGAGACCACCAGGCAGAGAAGTTAGGCTAATATATTTCCTGTATAGTTTAATAAAGACTTACTTTTTAACCGCATAAATGCAGACCGCATGGTCTCTATATTTGCGTAAGTCCGTCTATTTGTCTGCCAACCATTTTTAACCTGCACATCTAGTTTCTGTTCCTTGGTGCTACCTGTTTAATAGGGGGATACCCACAGGTTTGCAGGTTTGTAAATCTACCTAAAAATGCAATCTATGACAAGAGTTATAGGGAGAGAGTTACTAACCATGCACTTTGATGTGAGGCTTGTAAACCGTTTGACTTACTAAAGGCCAAACCTGACATCAAAGCGCATCAATCAAAAAACTGCTTGGTCTGAAACCGCTACCCCAATTTCTTCAAATGAGATGCATTTAGATCGGGCAATGTATTAAGCGGCAGTTTGCAAAAAAGTGGTTAACCCTGGTGATATGACTAAACTGTATGCTGTTTGAGCTATCTTACCTGTCAGAATGTAAAATAAATGTGTAAAGTAAGATTTTTGACAAGACCAGCCTTTTTAGCATACGCTTGAAATTAATTTCACAAATTAATTTGAGTCATTGGGCCTGAGTCTTTAAGAAAGTAAGGCAAAAAAAGGAGTTAGTTTGCTCCTGGACAAAACCATGTTGCAATGCAAGGGGTGCAAGTTAGTTTATTATTTTGCACGTAAGTTACATACTGGCTGTTTATTCATCTAACACACAAATACTTGATAGCTTTATTTTTGCTCTGAAATTTAAAGATGATCTAGGACATGCCCTACCCCAACTATAAATCTGTACCCCCATTTTAAATTTACCTCCCCCTCCAATCCAACATGGTTTTGCCCAAATGCAAAGTTACTCCTTTTTTATGCTTGTATTTCCGTTGACACAACTTTTTTTTTAACTTGGATTAAAAAAATTAGTCAACAAATGAGCATAAAATGTCATACTGACATCATTTGCTATCTCACCCTCTACACTGTCTGTGCAGTTTAAATATATTGTTGTTTACTCAACATCATTATTTACAGTTTAGCATACAATATTGATTGAAATTGGTAAATCCTAGTAAACGCTGTGTTGTTTTTGCTCTTTTAACGCCTCCCGAAGTTCTATAAAGGTGGGTTATGGGATGGCATACAAGAGCTAATTAGAAATGAATGGAAATCCAGCACCCTAATAACAATGACTGCAAAAATCATGCAGTGAACAGCTGTGAAATTCTGAACGGGAAACTGCAAGATTTTATACCGATATTACAACCAATCAAAGTTTTTTTTTTAGCACAGCTTTGCTGCTGATGCTTTTGCTAAATGAAAAGCCGCAGGTTCATGCAGTGTCTTTTCTGGGATATAGTCCACAAATCGCTATCTGATTACATAATTTGATTTTAGGTGACGAGCATGCAAATGAGATTCACACAATCAAAATGAACCATTTCTATTCCTGCAAGTTAGCAACATCTAGTCTTCGGATAGCGAAAATAAATGTTGTGGCACAGAAACAATGAGTATTATGGTTTATCACGTCTAAGTGAGTTTTTAAGGGTTTTTCCATGATTCATTGATTTCCAGAGCTCCCCTAGATGTTTAAGAACCCCCTATAATCCTTTGTGATATTTTAAGCATCCTTTCCTTCTAACGATTGCAGTGATGGCTGCAATGTCTCTCTAGTCTGCATAACTTGCAGGACCTGGTTTGCAGCAGCCTGCATACATTGGGTGATTTTGGAAATCTTCATCTTCGCTGGGAGCACTGAAAGGGACTCCTTCCTCCAAAAATACACTGATCCTGAACTACCCACATCTTCCTGTTACTGTTTCAGTTACCTGTGCGGAATTTCTCAAACTGTTCTATTGAGCATTTGCATCCTAACCCACCTCTTCAGACAAGCTTATAATGTTCCTCAACCACCCTCTTAACCTCACTACATTACCCTATTACCACCTGTTATACAAATACCCCTTGACCAACATTGTTGTATGACAGGATCATTTAGCTTATGAGTCACTTTTATCTTTGCAGTCTGGCTGGGCCGACTGCAAATGTAGACTTAACTTCATGTGTCAAACTCCCATTGTCCAATAGATTATAAGCTTGCGAGCAGGGCCTTCTCACCTCTTTGTCTGTTTTACCCAGTTTTTTTATTAGTTTACTATGTTTGTCCCCAATTGTAAAGTACTACGGAATATGTTGGCGCTATATAAATAAATGATGATGATGATCATTCCATATTTGGCAGCAAGATTTTGCCTGTTTCAATGCAACAATTTGCGCTTGTTTCCAGTCCTACAACAGACACAGCGCACAGCAGCATTTATTTGACATTTCAGCTCTATCCATAGACTATATATCACTGTAAAATAAGAATTTATAATTACAGTGCGGAATGGCATTCCGAGGAACAGGCAAAACGGAACTCAATGATTTTATCACCGCAACTTTGCACCTCTGTGAAATGGTCTGTTCCGTCTCAATACTTTGCCTGCGTGAAAGTTTTCCTTAGCTTATCTGTAATCATATGTATTATTTTAGATAGATAATCCAATTTGGATAACTTCTGTGAGGCAACATTTCTTATATTCTCTGTCAAATTATATTTATTCATATATGTGCGGCCCCTCGTTCATCCCTGGGTGGATGGAAATGAACGGTCACCTACCTCTAGAGATCCTCATACGTGTCACACAGCTTACCTCTGTCCTTCTCATCCTAGGATACAAAGGGTAGTTACATGGACAAGTGCCCCTGCACGTTTAGTAACAAGAAAGTAAGATGTGGAACTGATGCCAGCAGAGTAGCACAGTACATTTACAGTTGGGAAATTATATTTATTTGTCCTTAGAGCTTACACTCTCAGATCACGATTGTCAGTGTTTCTCTATCTAGCAAGCGTTTGCCTTGCATTGCATAAACACCAATGTTGCTGCAAAGCTAAGAAGAGTTAACGCTCAGGACAAAAATGCTATGGAGTGTCTCAGCGGCGTTTACTAATTACAGTGTATACATTTTTCAGGGAGGTTGAAATAAGGTGTTGTCTGAGCTTTTAAAACACAATTTTCAACACCATGTGTAAGAACTCTTTGAGAATTCCAGTTTTTGCTATTATAAAAGCAGTAGCGGGTTTATTTTTATGACAGCTGTTTCCCACACTTCATTGAGTTCCTAAAATACCTATATTTGTCACAAAGGTCCAGAGCTACAATTAGGCAGACCTAAGTGGTTCCCTAGGTCATCAATGGTTAAGGGGCACCTAAAACTCTGCATGAGTAGCAAAGCGGCACACATCAAACACGGGCGTTAATTTTGACACCCAATTTTTCCTTTAAATTCGATCTTGGATCATGCACCAGGGAAAAGTAAGTGGTATTTTCCTTGCTGTTGGATTTAAAATACTGAATGGATTACATACTTTCAGCTAAATGTAGATCATTTAAATCTTACTCTTAGCCATCTGTTCGTTCTGCCTTGTTTTACAATCCCATATCGCAGTAATCCACCTTTGTTAATTTCATCTAAGCCCTTTAGTCTTTCTTTCACTGCTACAATTTAATATTTTAAGCTCTCCCAGTTCCTCTATAATTTGACCTTCCATTACCCACTTCCATTTATTTCTATTAGCCATCAAATGACTCCTCTGTGAGTGCGGCTTTCTCCAAATGGACTTATTGCTCCAGAGATGAAGAGTCGCAAATGTCTCATGTTTTGAATTGTGTTTTTTTTCCTCCTTGTACATTTAATCATCTTATGATTCATCCAAAATCTAGTTCTGACCTTAAACATCTTAGTATAATACTTATTGCTTTTCTGCTGCTAAAAAAATAGATCATAATTTCTTTAAAGTCAATTACATTCCTTTTATCACAAACTCTTGTATGATTTAGATTTATTTTCAACCTTGAATTCCATTAAGGTTGCTAGAAGATTAGACATGTTTTCATTAGTAACTTATTATAAATAGAGAATAAAATAATAAAAAGCACACACCATAGACTTTATTAAGCAAAGAACAGTATTGTTTGACCTAGTACACAATTATTTTAAATCATAGCCCTAAATCCAACGTTTTGGAGCTCTTAACACATTGTATAAAAGAAACTTCAAAATAAACACCATGCCTGTCTGGCACATACTAACTACAAGTCACTCTAGACTAACAAGCTAAAACAAAAATAAGAAGTTCCAACACAGGTTTTCTCACAGCAAAGACCAGGCTTCCTCTCAAAAAGACTCTGCAGCCCCTTTTCTCAGATAATGAGAGACTGGATGCACTGCCTAGCAGTCTTTTAAACACAGCTCAAAGGTGCCAGCATTAATCAGACTGACAGTAGAAACGAAGACCTGGACTGGGCCTTGTAAATGGAGCCCATCCTTCTCTCTCCATCTACAACCCCAGGGACCTCTTATGAGCTTGCCCCTAAAGCTGAACATCTCTCTGGGAAGCATTTCCCAAATACAAAAAACTCCCCCTGGGGTTTTAAAACATGTAGATTATAGACCTGGGACTAATATACCTGCTTACAAACACTATACCAGTGTCTTTAGCACTCTCTCTATATATATATATATATATATATATATATATATATATATATATATATAGTGAAAGCGCTGTATTATAAAACTGATTCTGACACATAATAAAATCACAGTAAACAATAAAATACCAGGGACCATTCATTAAGATATAGTAAAAATAAAATACATGTATGGGTTTGTTTCTATTATCCAGAATCTTTGGGGCTTTCTAGACAAGGAATATTTGCATATATTTTACCACTTAATCTCTCAAAATTGCATTTTGTGGACACCTTCTTTTTAAACTGTTTAGCAGAGCTCCTCAGAGTGAATGTATGAGGAAGTGCTATGTGATTATGTTTTTGTATGACTTTCTCTTTTTTACATTACATTACTGGTTATTGGACCCTTTTTGATAACAGGTCCACATATAAAAGGTCTCGCACATCTGCAAAAACAAACAGAAGCTTCTAAAATACTTTAAAGGATAAAACGTTATTTTAACAAAATCCTCAAATGTTAAATCTATCATTCTGTTTATTCTTAACCCTTGCAATGCTAGGAAGGGGGCATCACTGCCAGGAGCTGGCTGGCAAAATTTAGCTTTGGGGGGCCGGGGAATAGGCTCAACAGTCTACTAGGAACATTTTAAAGGGAAAAAAAAATGCAGGAAGCACAGTAACCCAACCTAGGATAACCGACTACCCCCCTGACCCTCCACCCCCCCAGCCAGCCACTGCTACATTGCAATACAGGGGACCATGCACTTGTTACTGTAAATTATATGGATATTAGAAGCCACTGTGGATTTCTGTGACAATATTATAGCACAAGGCTGTAGGTTGAGTCCTTTAATACAGGTAATAGAAATCTGACATGACATCTAACATCTGTAATAAATCTCATTAGAACCAAGGAATTCTAAAAGTTAATTGGCCCATGTTCCGGTTTTTGCAACAGTGAATATGGTGCCAAAGTCTTGGCTATCTTCTGCGAAAGCCCCGTGCTATATATCCAACACTCTCTTCAGATAAATAGGTTCTTGCTGTTTTCCATATCTCCTTGCTGGAGCACAGGTGTATTCATTACTGTTTGACACAATGTAACAGGTCCACAGGTGGTACTAATTATCTCACTTGTTACCTAGGAATCTCTGAGGATCGGATTTGAGAAACCCCATGTCATGAAAGCGCTCCCAGCTTTTCTCATTCGGAATGTTTACTGTATGGGGATACACATGATTCCAGCACTCAGTCTGTTACTCAACTATCTAACAGGTTATAGATTTGCTGAATCACCCCCAAACAGTGCTCGGGTCAATAGGACCCCAAGATACCATCATACTAACGTGCCTGATGGTACACCCTATGCTCCTTGCTACACACTGGTTAGCAATGCACAAACCAGCAATCAAAGGGTTAACACATGAGAAAACTATGTTACACAATGGCACACACTAGGCTAGTTCGTCAAATGGATTATCAATTCCCACACCAGCATTCAAAGGGTTAACATGTACAAGCAAGACTCTTCATAAAAAATAATGGATTTGTTAGAGTATCAATGAAAAAACATATTACATTTTAGATTTACTATACACAGGTACAGGGCATTTGAATATAATAAAAAAAAGAACATACAATAAATAACATACAAAAAAATAAATTCAATACAGTCATAAAAACAATTGCGATATAGTTACAGAGAATAAACACTAATGTATCAAAATCTGTATGCCTGGACCAAGGCAAAATGAAATGGACAGTCCTTCAATTAGATTGAGTCCCCAAGAGCTGACAACTTGACCTTTTATACACAGGTTACTTAAGCAGGTTTCACTTGGAGGGCATTCAGAGGGTCATTGTATATATTAATGTAGTGGAGGAAATGTCCCTAGTTTGTCAATTATAGTTTCTCAAAAATAGTCCAAAATATTTGACCTTTCATAACTTTTCTTGGACATATCCCAGAGACATAACTCCCCATTCAATAAATCGGTCATAACCTCCCGCATATACATATAAAAAATGTGGAATTACAACTTTTTCAAATATCATTCCAAAAGGTATGTGACTACTGTGATTTTCCTGTACAGTTATTATCAATACTTCATAATCCTTGTGCGGTTTTTGCCCCTAAGTACAGAGTGGTACACTGATTTCCCAAAACATGAAATATGAATACATGTTCTTTGAAGTAAATATTTTTTATATATATCCATAGGTAGCAAATATATTTTGTATGGCCTAAAATATTCACATGGTTTTCTATCTGCTGTAAGTAGTAAAGGACATGAATTATCAGAGGGAAAGCATGGCTGCTATCTGCATATGTTGAGTGAGTTTCCTGAAATAATGTCTAAGCTCTGATGAGACTACAGCCCCAAAATGCATTAGCTGGGCCTGGGTAGATTTCATTGTGTCAATTTACCCTTTTTGCCTGTGATAGGGCAAATAAATTATAGAGCTCATTAAAGCTGAACAGAGGATCCAGAAAGATAAGTAACTTTATCAGTGTTGACGATTTTTTGCATCTGAGAGTCGCTCACCTGCGACAGCGATAAAATAACCAATTAATACATTTGGAACATAATGTCAATAGTTGTTATATAAAACAACCTGTAAATTAATCTGACATACAGCTAGAGGAATGACTATTATTAAAGATCTCCCTAAACAAGCAATGAACTTTAAATAATGTCATATTCAAGTCAGTTTATATGAAGAAAAAAACCACAGTGCAGTACAAAGACAGAAACCTAAATGCCACATTAAAACATAAAGCATAATAAAAAGGAAGATACATTGATTTATGATTATACACAGATCCAACATTAGCATTGTAAGTAACAGTAATTAATTTTGGTCAAATTAGTTTTGGTAAAAAAAAAAAAGTTACTTTTGACAAGAAAAATATATAGGAGAATGTCCTAGCCGTAAAGAGCGAGATCCGCCCAGTAAGACTATGAGATGTTAATGAGATGTTTTTATAGAAAGGGTAGCATAGCCTCAGACCTCCTAACAGATGCGAAGGAGACTAAAATAGTTAGATAATTCAAGAATACATAAAGCTGGTTTTCGGAATTTAAAAAAAAAAAAAACACAAAAGAGAATTACAAGAGAGTCTCTATAGACGAACGTAATTAAATAGCGACAGTGTTTGCATCTGAGCTTACACTTACCTTAAAGGGTTAACAGCAGTAACAGGTACAACCAATGACTGTCTAATGGGAGAGTCTTGGGTTCCTTTATAGGTCCTCTCACTTCCTGGTTCCCTGCTCCTGCTTTGCAAGATCCCACCCACCCACGCCTGGTGTCGGTTTGATAGTTAGTGCCTGTTTTAACCTAAGTTTTTCCCCTTGCCACAGAGCAGGCACAGTTGGCAGGAAGGCACTGCGATCAGCGGCTGATCTATACGGCACTGTCGTGATTGACCGCAGGTCTCTGTCCCCTGCGAGGCAACGGTAACTGTATGGTCCTGTAGTAAGGAGGGTCCCTTGTCCGGCTCAGTGAGGGAGGGCATTGTGAGATTAGAGGGGGTGCACTCTGATGCCAGGATAGCGCCGACCAGGCATTTAAGGACTAGTTTCCGTTTTAAGTGGATACACGGCGGTTCCCCATCTCCACGCTAGGTTTTGGGGATCAGTCTGGTAGCTGTCCCGCAGTGCTCTTTCTCCGCCACCAAATTTAATTATTAAAACTGTGACCTTCTTTAGCCACCTTATATACATCTCTGTGTCTTTATTTTAAATAAGAATAATAATAAAAAATATGTGCAATAGGTCATACTGTCAAATTTTATGTTTATAAAATTCCTTTGCTTGCTCGCTCCCCATATTGAACCAATCTAACCTGAGACCCGGAGTGTCCTCCCTGATCAACAGACCTCTCCACCCTTGCAGCAGAAATAGGTAGACTTTTGCTTTCCTGATACATCCACCTCAACCACGAAGAAAAGGCTTCAAGCATTAGAATTGTTAAAATATCAATCAGTCTTCAGGGAATATGCGCTATACTTACAACGTGCACACTTCATTTCCCAGACGGAGTAAATGACACGTTTTCCACGGCGTACACAAATCTAATTACACAAAGAAATGTAATTTGGCATGTGTTGAATAAATCTGTAAATATAAATTATAATCGTTCCTGATGATCATACATGCTTATTAATTAAAGCAAACAACTTCTCTGTCTGCTGATTGAGATGTCTGATCTAATATAGGAAAGCTTTGTGAGACTGATCCAAGTGCATTATTTCTGCAGTCTATTAATGATTATTTTGTGCATGGTTTGTTTCAATATGGTAAATACATGCATACAGCAATTACCCTACTGAGGGAAATTAATTGTTCTAAGTTTATTGATGGTTACAAACTCTTCCTTTGTTTTGTTTTGTCCATTGAATCTGACAAGTATTTGAGTCCAGCATAATATAATCTAGATTAACTGTGACAGTAGGAAGGACTCAAATATATCCTGGAAGGGTTCAGCTCTTGTTAATCAGAAAAGCAGGTCACTGTATCTTGTACAATAAACTTCAAAAGGTGCTGCAAAGCATTGAAGGTATTTTAGCTATCAAAAGATAAATAATAGGGAAGGAGACACAGTGAAAGGCTTTTAATTACCGCGGTTTCATTTGCATCTTAAACAAAACAACAGTTTAAACAGATTATGCAAATGGCCCAACTTTGTCTCTTCTAAAATAAACTCTTAGTCAGTATACATCACAAAAATCCCCTGTGATTTCTTGTAAAATTGAAGTTTTGAAAATACAATAGATAAATCCAATTATATATTATCAAACTGAAATGATCAAAATGTCATCCAACAGCATTATCAGTTTACATATCCAATTATATATATATATATATATATATATATATATATATATATATATATATATACCAACTCCCACTTATCTTTCCTTGTTTTCTTACAGTCCTAGGAATTTACATTTAGAATAGCTATATTACAAGAGATTATAGGCATTATTGATCCAAATTTGTATACTTTAGATTATTGGAGGTTTACAAAAAGTTTTGGTAAATTAATAGATGTTCATAAATTAAAAACAACCTAAACCTTATGTGTACTCTGCAACTTTCAATGATGTCCACATGCAAGTTTATAATATTCCTCTACCACCCTCTTAATCTTACTAGGTTATCATATTACCACCCTCTACACATCTAACACAAGACAACATCCCTCTGACCAACATAGTTGTGTAACTGAGCATACAGCCCACTAAATACTTTTTACCTTTGCATTCTAGCTGGACCAATGTGCAATATGATGTAGCACTTACCTTTGTGTATCAAACCATTGTCCCATAGATTGTAAGCCTGCGAGCAGGGCCCTTTTACCTCTCTGTATGTATTACCGAGTATTGTTTTATTATTGTTTGTTCCCAATTGTAAAGAGTTGCAGAATCTGCTGGCGCTATGTAAATAAATGTCGATGATGATGATGATGATGCTGTAAATTCCTATTTGTCAACTGTTTCCTTGAAAGAGATGGATATCCCCAGACGAATCTCAATATTTATCCCAGTCGGCTGGGGGCCGTCAGCAGTAGGTCAGATCCGGCTGAACAGGGCAAAACCCGATTTTATGTGAGCTCAGCACGTGACTCTCACATTCTTACATATCATACCCTGTAGGCCAGGTACAATCCTCTACCACCAGTCAGTATAAATAATACGATTCGGTCCAATGTGTTTGGGGACTATTTTGGCTCATCTGAAATTAGATGAAAGAATCACAATGCTGCACACATCAATTTATAAATGCAATTATGCAAAAAAAATGGGGTATATGTGCACAATAATTTATGCCACTGACTGAAACTATAAGTATACAATAAATGCAAATATATATATATATTTATAATTTTATTTTTAATACAGTGCATTCTTGGCTTGGAATACGTTTCTGTTGCTCAGCAGGGGATAATGGGTTATGATATAGTGTGGAAAACATAATTTATAAATGATGGTGATTTCACGTCTCAGAATTACATATCTACATTATTTTACTACCCTAAATATACTGTACAAGGCTCTCTATTGTATTGACTGTATGTAATTAGTTGTATCACCTTGAGAGCACATTAGCCTAGACTACCGCTAATTTAATACAAGCGTGTTATGCTACTGTAATTCCCAGTTCTTTTCAGTTAACTGATAGCTCTGTGTTATTATTTAACTAATTAGGCATATGCGATCTGTGGATTATGTACATTCTGTACAGTGTGTAGCACAGTTTGACTGATGGGCTATCCAGATTATCCAGCTGAAAATGAAATCATTATTTCTAAAACAAAAAAAAAAAAACCACAGTATTATACCACACTATTATAAAAATAAAGTGAGTTTCAGAAATTTGATGTGAACAATTTATATTGCAAAACGCTCCTGATTCACATAAATTTTCCCACATAAATGACATTGAATCTAGAATCAGCACAAGTGAAAAAATAATGAAAGGAATTTGGACATATATATCTATATCTCTAATTCTGATACAGGGCTTAAACAGTGTACTCCGCCACAGACCAAGGCTAGCATCTGGAGAGGAACGAAATTTTCACATACTGTTCGGAGATATGTCGGTCTTGTTACTCATTCAGCTGTAAAATTTTGTACATTTTCTCAGTGAAATTTGACCTCAGAGTTTTCCGGCCCTACCCAAACTAAATTACATAGCAAAATGAACTGACATTCGTCACTCCAGCGGTACTCTTTCCTTGGTGTGCAAATGCAGAAATACAGAATTTTAAGATTGTAACGCTGGATCATCACACCGTTGCAATATGGACAGTTATGTTGCAAAACTCAGTGGGCCTGATTCATGAAGGAAAGTAAAGCAAAATAAATGAGTAACTTTGCACCTTGGAAAAACCATGTTGCATTGGAGAGCGAGGTAAATTTAAAATGTGATGGCAGATTTATAGTAGGAGTAGGGCATGTCCTAGATCAACTTTAAATGTCAGTGTAAACATAAAGCTATCAAGTTTTTGTGTGCTACATGATGAAAACAGCCAGTATTTTACTTATGTGCAAAATAATAAACTCATTTGCACCCCGTGCATTGCAACATGGATTTGCCAAGGTTCAAAGTTACTCATTTTGTGACTTTAGTTTCCTTAACGAATCAGGCCCAATGTGCGCAACATTTTGCCACTATTTCACTAATCTCTACTAGAACAAACAGCTCCGGCAGAACTTTACTTTTTTCTATAAGAGAGAAGAGGAGGGCAGTTGCAGCTGTACTTCACCCTCTGTTCCAGCTTTCTTCTACCCTCTATGTTATGGCAATTGCGAGAATGACTACTTTACTTATTATCAAATTCAATCTTTCAGAAAGCATACCTCATACATCATGATGTGGCAACCCAACTACACTCCATGCACTGCACTTCATAACTCCCAAACTGCAAGTCCCCGGCAGCGGGACAAGGGGAGCGACCATGGGACGATACGGGCATGGACACACGTCCAGAGGGCTGGCCACCCTTGTAATGTGCTAGGCTGCCCGTTAGATATCTCCCTTCCCTTAACATTCCCACCCATTGGACAAACATGTCTCCCGGCGGGAGAGAGCCCTAAATTCGAGACTGTCCCGCTGAAATCAGGACTGTTGTAAGGTATGATACTCACGCTATAGAAGTGCAACATGGTTAAGGATAAATAGAATAATTATGCTTCATCTGCAAATAGGACAGTGTTTAACCTACAACTATGGCAATTACATGAACATGAACAATGATGTTCCTGCATTTTGTATATTCTTTTAATCCAAAACAAAACATGTTAAAATTTTAGACAGTATACAGTAATATCACCCCTTTCATTCTTATGCAAATATAACTACCCAGGTGTACGCTCCAATCTGTATTTAAGAAGTGTTTCTCTGCAGATGTACTCTGTTACCATTTGTGGAATTGGAGTCAGCGATAGAGCGGCAGGAAAGTAAAGTCCTTGAAAGTCCTGCATATATCAAATTTGAGCTTCATGTATGTCTTAAATAAGTTACTAAAATAACAGAATATCTGGGCTGTCTTTGTTTTCTGTGTCACATTTGCACATGTCATAATTCATGATTTTAACCATCATTGCATATAGAAATACATTCAATTCCTAATCTTTTAGCAATCTGTATATATGTGTTTCAGAACATCTGCCATTGTCTATACTTATATTTATATACAGTTTCAGACTTCATAAGTAAGCAGTTAAGACCTACGTTGTCACCGCAAATGTATATAAAACAAAAAAAGATACAAAGTTGTAATATACAAATTGTTTTAAATGTACAGATAGATGCTGAATACCACAGAAAACAACAGACGTCTATCTGAAGGTTAATAGTGATGACTAAAATAAACATTTTTTACAGAAAGTCAACTTGCCAAAGAGTCATGTACAATTGTTACAATTTAATATGAGGCTGCATTCAAATATGTCTACATTTTCATGCATTCAGTCTAAAATGCATGATATTTGTCCTAGTTAAACTTCAAGCTTTACCCATTACAATGCAGTCACAAGATTCTACTATGGCATTATGCGCCAATGTATTGTTAACGATTGCTGGAGCACAGAAGAAGGACGGAACAAATGCCGTACTGAATGCACAAAACCTTCAACAGTTAAGAAGTACAATATTAGACCTTACCCTGTCTTTAGGAAATAAGTATTCAAATCTGAAGAACGAATGTCTATTATATTGTTAAGCTGATAAAGATGTTATATACATATATTTATTTTTTCGGCAGACAAAAGAACTTGAACAGTCAATTGTGACGCTCTGGAGAAATAAGTCATGTCAAAAATGTCATTTTCTACAGCAGTTTTAACAGAATAAAACGAAGGTAGAAAAAGTTAGTTTAAAAGTTAGGGATAAGTAATGTCCATTAATTTTTCATGAATATTTGGCCACTGGGGGATGCTGTTATTTTCCAGGTAATGAATAATATTTTCATTGCCAAAACAAAGTATTTGGTGTATCCTGCTTAAGCTAAGGGATATAGCTCTACAAATAGGAATATTTTATGTTGAAAATGAGCATGTATATGAGATAGTGAAAATACTACCCCCTTATTTTTTTTCTCCGCTTCCTCCCATTTCCTGTTTTAAAATATTCAAACTAAACTATTAAAACTTACCACAATCACCTCACAGCAAATTAAGGCACAATTATGATCACAATCAGAATTCAGCATTATGTAAATTTTAGTTCAGAGTATGGTTCTGCAGAAGAGATGGAGAACAAGCCGAGGTCAGAGGCAAATGTAGGCAATGTAATAAGAGGCACCGGAACGCAATGATGTTAGCAAAATGCTAAGTGGAGGTCAGGTTCATGGTAAACATTGAAGGTAGGAAAAACCTGAGGTCAATTTATAGGTAAGAGAAGAGATCAGTGATGGTAGCACATATAAGATGTCAGGAACCAGTACAAATTTGGTACATAAAAGTTCTGGACTGGCGGAGATAAATCTAAATCTTTAAAGTTCTAATCAAAGTTTGTATGCATAAAATACTATAAATTTAGCTCTCTCGAACTAACAGTTTGAACCTATAATGGGAAATGTGAATAAGCAAAGGTGCCTACTAAGTATATGGCATGAGATGACATGTGATAGAGTGTCACAAGCACCCACAAGGATTCAGAAGCTACATAAATACCTGAAAACAGGACCCACACATAAGGTTTGAGGTTGGAAGCAAGAAGAGGTCAGTAAGCAACCAGTTAAGTAACAAACCATGATCAGGAGGACAGACAAATGACAGGATTAGGAACAAGTAGAGGTCAGGTTTCAGGAAACAAAACACATATTGTAGCTTTGCATGCAAAACCCCATGACTGAACAGTTTTGAACGTTTGATTGACTGCCAATAAAGCACATTAATGAACTGGTGGTAAATGAAATGACAACACACATTCTTCAGGAAAACACACAAGAAACCCAATGAGTGACTGCAGAAATGGCAGGTCTTTTGCTGGCTATAGCAGTGTGCTGGGGGATCTTTCTGTGTGTTTGTTCCTTTTAGGATAACCCCCACCCTTTCAAGCACCTGCTATGAGCCTATAAATTGATTTAACAACTTCCACTTCTGTATTTGTCTGAGAGGCATGTTGGTGTCAGTAGCTGCGGGGGAGAGCTGGCATTGGATTGCTTTTTGGAGGCTTCTGGGGTTCCTCCTGGTAAGGTAGCTCTCAATTTAAAAACACATATGTATGGCCCAAACATATGGGACTCTCACTGTTTAGAGTTAGGACCACACTATTAGCAAAAGCGCCGTGGAGTGATGGGTGGCTTTAACATACATTTGCAAATGTGTGCAACTAAGACTTTTGCATTTTTATCTACAGTAGAAATGGCAGATCTGTTGCTGGGGGATATATCTGTGTGTTTGTTCCTTTTAGGATAACCCCACCCAAGCACTTGCTATGAGCCTATAAATTGAATGAGCAGCTTTCACTTCTGTATTTGTCTGAGAGTTTAATCAGCGTCATACGTTCAATGAGTGCCAGTATACAGGAAATATCAATATATGTGAGCATCCAGATAAGAGCAACTTCCAATGGGGAATGCATTCATGAAAAAGTAAATGCAGAGTGCACCTGACAGCATGCATGTGTGTATCATGTCACTGAGCTTCATGGTGGTAGATGTTCTATCACTCATGTATCTTGTCAGGTACAACCTAGATATTGCACATAACAAGGTACATAAATGGTATGTGCTATTTTGCAGAAGTCTGAGAACAGGTAAGTCCCCTATGCAGATGTACCTTAAGCACCACCTAGTATATGTCCATCAGTCAGCCTATTTTCCTATGCAACAGCTGCCACCCATATTTTGCATAGTAGAAGAATGAAAGGTTCATATAGAATGGTTCACAGACATATCTTTCAAATGTTAACAATTTGCATTTAGCTATTGGTAGTGGGAGACATTTGCAAAAAATTAGTGTTCTACAGTTAACTGTGTGAAATAGGTGGGATTGTCCATAGCAACCTTCATTATCTAAACTTTACTAGAAAAATGATAGATAGGGGAACACCTCCTTTTCTACACAGAGGGCCTGAGTTATTAAGGAGAAAAAAGCAATAAAAAAATGAGTAACTTTGCACCTTCGCAAAATCATGTTGCATTGAGGGGGAGGGAAATTTAAAACATGGGGACAGATTTATGGCATGTCCTAGATCAACTTTAAATTTCAGTGAAAAAATAAAGTTATACTCGTGTGCTACTACATGACAATAAAACCAGTATTTTGTTTATGTGCAAAATAATAAACTAATTTGCACCCCTTGCATTGTGACATGGTTTGCCCCAGATCAAATTTACTCCTTTTATTGCCTTACTCTCCTTAATGACTCAGACCCAGAACAGTTAACTGTCCCCTCTCTTTTTTGTCATACATCTTATCCCTACATATTCATGATGTAATAAGACATAACACGGAATATTACTCTTTTCTACTATGAAATAATGTTAATTAAACAGGCGACATAGAAAGTTTGTCTGAGAAATGAAGGTTGAGAGATCATTTCGGTGCTGAGCTGTGTGTTTTCTGCCTCACATCAATTTACACTTCCCACAGGAACTTAATAACGATACAATGTTTTGATTTTACCCAAGCAATTTACATCTTCCGAAAAGGTGAGAACAAAAAAAAAAATCTTTGCTTTGCCACTTCCGACTGCTTAACAGGCACAGCAGATTTTGTAAACGCAACTGTGATAAATAATAGTTCACTTTTAAGAAATGTTGGCAAACTTTTATCAAGAAAAGAGAAAATCGACTTTGCTTTCACCGACTAGTATTGTCAGACTACTGGACTTCTCTGACAGTCGATAGCTTGTTACCAATTATGTTTGAGCATCAGAAAATTGTAAAAATATATTTATTTGCAGAAATCAGTCATGCATCATTCATTCATGAATTTGCAATGAAAATCTGTTGCTCCAGGGGCATTTTTAGGTTCTCATAGGATCCGAGTCTCCACATCATGGCTTTGCAAACTTATTGTTTCTCCTGCAATATATATACATGCTTTAGAAAGTTACAGAACACAACGTTTTTGATTAGAGCTATTTTGGTGATGAAGTCAAACTGCAAATAAATCGCTATAAATAAATTTAAATTACCTGACTGAAACACATATTATTCAGGAAAACACACAAGAAACCCAGTGAGTAACTGCGGGTAATCAAAGTTCAAGGCCTCCTACCAGAACAGTAATTGCTCTACTGTGGGATAATTTCTCTTACCAAATTAACCAACACATATTGAATTCTACAAGTATTGGTGCCTGGAGAATTTTCCAAGTGAGCGGAATGCCTTGGCACGAGTGTGTCTTCTAATTGGAGCTCATTAAATCAGGTGCTGTTGGGTTATCACCAGGTCTGGCGCGCCCATTAGGCAAGGTTAGGCACTTGCCTAGGGCGCCGGGCTCTGGAGGGCGCCTGGAGGGCGCCACAGAATACTAAAAGACTTTAAAACTGTGTGGAGACCGTTGACCATACCTGTCACGGCCTCACGGCCGCCGCACAGCATTCAGATGCACGGGGAGGGGGGAGAGGCTATTTTGTCACCACCGCCGCCTCTCTGCTCCGTCTCCGCCCCTCCACTTACTAGTGTCAGTGAGTGGAGGGGAGGAGACGGAGCAGAGAGGCGGCGGTGGTGAGACAATGTAAGGAGAGGAGGGAGGAGGGCGGTTATTTTTGCGGGGGGGGGCGGCGATTTTTGCGGGGGGGAGGCCGCTTTTTTAAAAATGCCTAGGGCGCCGTGGACCCTAGCACCGGCCCTGGTTATCACATTGCCCAAACACTGACATCCCCTTTAGGTAGTTTAATTATTGGCTGAAGATGTGAGTTTCTGATGCTGGTTATCAATTCATACAGGAGAGACATCATTCTAATAACTTTTTCTCTAGTTTCTGATTTCCTGCCATCTAGGTAGACTGGTGATGTTAACCTCACTCTCTCATCAAACAACTAGGGGAAAAATTCGGTGTAATTTGTCATTTTTCTTGTGTTGAGCAAAGCTCAAGTCAGTTTAATGAAACGAGTCCAGCTCAGAGCAGGAAAATAGCACCAAAAGGATACATATGATTTGATGCACTTTTCTGTACTTTTTAAGCACTGAGCGGATTTCCATTTATAGAACTGAATGGAGTCTTACAAGTGTCAGCTCCCACCTCTCTACACTCCATGTATGAATGTATAGAGAGGAACATGTGATTGGGTTGGGTACCAATTATAGGCTGTAGTAAATCCGACAGTAGTTTGAGCAATAGGAGAAGTACGATTGGTCAGTTAAGGAAGCGCCACTTCTACAATCTTTAGTCTACATTCTATAGGCAGCGCTTCCTTAACTGACCACCTTAATAGCGAGAATATCTAGGTCGCACTTTAACCTGACGTGATTTGCAGGCCCTGGGATGTTCGTTCTGTGGAATTGTTTGTAAGAGTCATTTCAAGCAGTCGTTCTCCCCTCCAGTTTGGACACCTGAAAATCGCACCTCTCCTATCGCTCAAACTGCTGTCGGATTTACTGTAGTCGCAGAAGTGACTACCACCGATGTGATTAGCACAACTGTATGAAACGAAGATCAAACATCTAAATTCTTATTCCATTTCAGATTTGCGCAGTTGATCAAGGTGTAATGATTCCATATTAAGTTAATGTTCCAATGGCAGGACCCCATGACTTTCAGAGCTCATTTCCAGGTTAGGGTTACGCATTGATGCTTTAAATACAGAGATATCAGTGCGGCTATGAACAGTGACGTAAATTTAAACCGCCGGCATTGACAGCAATCGGGATGTAGCGTAAGGATATCGGCTATCTACACTGTCATTTTTATTATAAGTCATTATTTTATTTCTGTAGGCATTGTTGAAATCGCAATTTTTTTGGAGGAATTGACAGTGTCGCTATTGCCATCATCGGCAAATGGTACCCAACCCTACAATTTTGGGGAGTGAATGAAGTGGGGAATTGGCGGATGTATGTAGGCAGTATACAGTAAGGCCGTTCCTGTGTAGCCACGCCCAAGTTAAACTTAGGGGTCTAGTCTAAGTGCCAATTGCTAGCACTGACAGTTGTGTATGCATGCTATAATATATATAAATTTTTTTTATTTTTTTTTATTATTTCTTTCTATGCATTCTTTTGAGATTTTATATTCCACATAGGTATTGTATGTGTCCTGCAGGATCTGGTCTAGAAAAGCAGAGTAAACCAACCAACCCGTAGTCATCGCCACATGTATCTTTAGATCCGTTCCTTGTTGACTTTGGGAGTACGCATAGCCGAGTTAAGTGCAGTTTAAGACAAACGAACTAGTCGCTCAGTATCCCTTAATTATTCAGGCCCTGATACTTTTACTGATACTGATATTAATTGTTTTTGCAATATGCAAGCTTTGGCTTCCTTTCTGATGTGACATAAAATGTGTCCATTTTACTATGTAGTATATTAACTAGCAAAATGCTTAAGATCACAATAAATTACCATTGTATTACTAGGCCTAGATCTCCAATGGTATTGTGCATTGCAATGGTCAGTATGCTCTAGTGAGGTTATAAATTGTGTTGCAAAAAAAAGGTGAAAAGATAAATCAGGCAATGCTGGAGTACTGTTTATTTATATATAACACATACAGTGCAGCATGAATGTGCACAAGTCTGGGCAACTAATAGTCACAGTCACAGAGAGCATCCACAGATATTTACCCTTAGTACAATCCAGGAAGTCCATAGACATGTCACCTTCTAATTGTCTACTTTATGTACCATGGGATTTGCTGGAATCTCCAGATTCTCCAATTATTTATTCTGCAAATCATCACAGTGGGGAAAATCTCCTGCAAACACCGACAGCAATTTATCTTGGGTGACTACTTGATGGGATAGTTATTTGTCAGTCTACCCATATGGCGACCTACCAAATGGTGGCAGGTCCCTTTTTCCACCAGGTTGCATGCATTCTCAGCAGTTGTTGATGCACACAGCCTTAGAGGATGACCACAAGATATGCCCTCATATTTTGTGCACAGCCTTAGCAAAAGATTAGAGTGTTGTTAATATGTAGATAAATATTGGCCCTAGGCATCAGCTCTGATTGGACCATGGCTGTCGACCAATACAGCGCCATTTTAGTCCTCCCCTATCCCACCCATACTTTGCACCCCTCTAAGCACCCAAGCACCTTCAATGGATGGCAACCCCAATGGCTGTGAAATAAGAAACCCCTTTGTGTGTTTTAGTTTAATACCAAAGAACAAACAGGGTCAGCAAGCTGGGAGGTGGGGTTGTCCATTAAACTAAAACCTTCCCCTGGACACTGCATGTCATCATCATCTTCATCATCATTTATTTATATAGCGTCAGCAAATTCAGTAGCACTTTACAATTGGACAATACTGGGTAATACATACAGACAAAGAGGTAAGAGAACCCTGCTCGCAAGCTTACAATCTATGGGACAATGGGAGATTGAAACACAAGGGCATGTGCTACATCATATTGCACAATGGACCAGCTAGAATGCAAAGGTAAAAGTACTGAGTGGGCTGTGTGTGTGGCAATGTTGGTCAGAGAGTTGTCGTCTTGTGTTAGCTGTGTAGAGGGTGGTAATAGGGTAACCTAGGGAGATTAAGATGGTCGTTGAGGAATATTATAAGCTTGTCTGAAGAGGTGGGTTTTTAGAGAACGCTTGAAGGTTTGAAGACTATAGGAAAGAGGGAGGGAATTCCACAGAGTGGGTGCAGCCCGAAAAAAGTCCTGTAACCGAGAATGGGAGGATCTGATGAGAGTGGATGAGAGACGCAGATCTTGTGCAGAACGGAGGTGTCGAGTTGGGAGATATTTTGAGGAGTGAGGAAATGTATGTCAGTGCAATTTTGTTGATGGCCTTGTATGTTAGGAGAAGAATTTTATATTGGATTCGTTGAAATACAGGCAACCAATGTAGAGACTGACAGAGTGGCTCAGCAGAGGAAGAACGGTTTGCAAGAAAAATCAATCTAGCCGCTGCATGCAAAATAGATTGTAGGGGTTCAAGTCTGACTTTGGGAAGACCAGTAAGGAGGGAATTGCAATAGTCGATGCAGGAGATGATGAGTGCATGAATTAAGGTTTTTGCAGTGTCTTGTGTGAGATATGTGTGTATTCTGGAAATGTTCTTTAGATGTATGTAACATGTGATCAAATAAACCATTCATACTAATAAACCATTTCTCTCTCTCTCTCTCCACACTGCTACTTAATAGCACGCTGAGATAAAAGTAATAGAAGGACACTGCTGTACAGCTTATGTTTACAACAGAAGTCTGACACATTCAAATTCTGTGTTCATTATGCAGGGAAAAAAAAAAGTGCAAACAGCATCTTCACAGTCTGCGGCGTCTCTTGACCCTATCACTTCTACAGCACCGGCTGCTAATCTAACTCTCTGGTTTCAGCATTTTTGTCTTCATCAGTCAACAGGTTTGTAATCGTTTGATCGGGTGTTTGTGATATCCCATCAACGCTGTGCATTAATAAGGAGCAGAGAAATGAGATGCACAGGCAGTTAGCACCGCACCTCTGACCTTAAAGTCATTAAATTCGTGGGCTGACAAAGTTAAAACTAATTACTGTGGATGCCCAATTACTTATGTATTCTTTTGGGAGAAGGAAAGATGAGGACCGTAGGTTTGTTCACAAAGCATTTTTCTTTTTCTCTCTGCAATATTGACAACTTTGCATTAACTATTTTACTTGGGTATAAAAAGAACCTGACCCCGTAACACTGGAATTAAGAAAACACATCAATCTAGAAGGGGTTGAGGGAAAAAAACCAAATAGCTAAAAAGTTTCTAAACAATCTTGGAATGCTGAGACTTGTTTTTCAGCATAAATTAGCAGTTTTGTGTTCTCATTTACTTGTAGTCAGATGTGTTTAGCTCTAGTCTTGTTCGCACCTCGTGAGTTCTAGGACCTAGGCATATGGACAACTGCCTGAGCTGCGTTCTTTCCACCCTGCATTTAATTTAGCAGAAATAGAGCTCAGACAAGGCTTGTAACATTCATGTACAGAGCAATGTACACAGATAGTAGTGCATTATGGATGATAGATATAACTGTCTGTGCCCTGAGCTGCTATTCCTTATGCTTTCTCTAGTGTTCATGTGCATTACCCATATATGACCCATAGGCAGGGCATTCTGGTGCACCCCGCCAGCCCGCCTGAGCCGTAAAAGCTGTCCGGTGCGGGAGATATGCCCCCTTGTTCTGAATAATGCAGGTATCAGAACAAGCGCAGTGGTATAGGGAATTGGGATGTAGTCGAAATGTCGACAGTCATAATGTCGACACTCTTATAATGTCATCATACATAAAGTCTACACATTCAAAGTGTCGATATAATAAATAGGTGTAAACGAAAAAACAGCAATAAATGTGAAAAAACCCACCATGACACCCCCCGCCCCCCCCAACAACTTAACCAGGCCTAATGCTGCCGGACAAGGCTGGTACTATAAAAATCGGGGGGATAAAAAGCGTGGGGTCTCTCCGATATTACTATTACCACTACTAGTCTGTGTCACCCGAGGTTGGTGACACTATAGTAGGGAAACCCGCAGCATGGGGCCCCCCTGAAATAATCTCAAATAAACCCCTGTTCGGTCAGCATGGGGCTAGATTCCCTAGGGACCCGGGGACCCGCCCCCCCATATAGGTTTAATAAGTCTCATGCTGATAGCACTAGGGCTCTTCCCATGCCCTGGGGTGGTGGGTGTGGGGTAATTAAATATTTAAGTGTAGAAATCTATTTTATCCCAGGGACAATACAGGTCCCAACATGTCCAGGCTGCCATTAAGTGTTTGGGCAGCTTGCAGTACTACAAGCAACAGCAAATCCATGGCTGCCAGGGGATGCTGACACTTGGGTAACCCCAAATGCCGACATGCCCTGGCACCCAGGGCCCGCTGAGACCTGTAGTGCACCAAGGATAAAATAAAAATAAAACACAGACACAAATTATTATAATCAAAATAAAAATGCCACAAACATCCCTCATTCACCCTCTTTATTTCTCACCTAGATCCAGGCTCTTCCTCTGTAATAAATCCAGGCATCCTTGGCAAAACAAAAAACCCTCATACACGACGCAATACTAGTTCCCAGGAGCTCCCGGCGGAAATGAGCTCTTAGTAGTGGATCAGCCATATATATATATATATATATATATATATATATATATATATATATAACATGAGGGTTCCCACGGCTTGATCTTAAGCCCTGAAATTTTTAACTGTGCAGACATTATAACGGTGTTGACATTTGATATCCAACCCAGGGGATCGGAGCATGCGCAGTGAGAGGCTTCGTGGCACGTGCACTTAGGGCAGAGAACCACAGGAATATTGCAAACCCCCCTGAGACACATTTTTGATGAATGGAATAGAGCAACACAGGGGGATCATCCAGGTCTGTGACCACATAAATTTGCATTTCATGCATTAGTTGGATGGAAAGAGCATAAAACACAGAGCAAATAATTTTTAATGATATAACGTAACGACGCAAGTTCTCAGATCGCAGCTTATTCTGTTCATCCTGCGCTAATTTGCATTAGAAGTGTAATGAGCTGTATAGCATATGTATGGGCTTTGTTATAAACTTTTCACGCATTAAAGCCTATTAGAAAAACCTGTAAACAAAATTTAAAAATGCGGCACATATTAATTTCATTAAAAGCAAATAGAAAACGCATCAAACACAGATTACTTTTTCCTGTGATGACACAAAATGGCATCATTAAGCCCTGCCTCCATCACCTCCGGGAGAATGCCTACCCTTACAGGAGCCCAGGAGGGCTCCCCGAAATTTGGGAACCTCCCGGAAATCTTGGGAGAGTAGACAAGTATGATATTAGCCTGACCCATTTTCTCTGGCAAGTAAAGCCACAATCTGACATTAATATATATCATCATTATCATCATCATCATTTATTTATATATATAGAGTCACTAAATCCACAGCGCTGTACAGGGAACTCATTCACATCAGTCCCTGCACCATTGGAGCTTACAGTCTAAATTCCCTACTATAGACACACACACACACACACACAGACAGACAGAGAGACTAGGGTCAATTTTGATAGCAGCCAATTAATCTACCAGTATGTTTTTGGAGTGTGGGAGGAAACTGGAGCACCCGGAGGAAACCCACGCAAACACGGAGAGAACATACAAACTCCACCCATATAAGACAATGGTCAGGAATCGAACTCATGTCCCCAGTGCTGTGGGGCAGAAGTACTAACCACCAGGCCACTGTGCTGCCCATATCAAAGGGTGTGTCTTACTGGGCCGAATAATGTGCATGAAATATCTGAAGGAGCTTAACATCATATTTGCACATAATTACCTTTCCTCCTGCTTAAGGTCATTGGCTGCAGTATGTAAATGAGATATCTAGAGCAGCATTCTAACGGGGGGGTTCAATACAGCGCCAGGTCCCTTAGGAGATGTTTGTTGTTTGTGATGTGCAGCTGCGCCAACTTCCATTTGTTACAGAACTAAAAATCACCAATGTTTTAGGTACCAAACATCCGAAGAAAAAGCATCTCCTGTGATTAACCTGCAGGAATATACTTTGAATTGAATTTGCCCCGAAGCTTATAAATGGAGACCCCTAAAAAATAGCTTAAAGGCAAGGACAGAAAACCTAATGACAATTCTTTTCCATTTTTAACCTCAATCTAGACAAATTCTCATTTGGCGCTCTGAAGACACCAGCGCTGTTCTATGTGGAGATAACAGGGTTACTTTAAATCTGCACCTCATACAGTAATGTCCATTCGCTAGTGTCAACAGTGAGGTGTTTGCACATGAACAAATTCTATCAAACCTTTAAATTGACTTCACTTTAAAGATTGGATCCAAGCTTTAACAAGGACAAAAGTTATCTGATTCTAGACGGCAGACAAATATTAGTAAATAGAATTCACAACCACCCCCAGATGAATACTTCCCTTCACAAATTTACCATGGCCGCCTTATCATCTGAAGTCTCCGACTGTTAACTTGGCAAACACCCCACTGTCCTTCATGCAGTATAACTAAACATTAACACATTCTGGTTATTAGAAACAGTAGACAATCTTTCAAAATGTTTCCCAGGACGATTTTTAAAGCAATTTTTATGCAGCAAGAGTGTGGCTGAAGTTTGGTTGAGCAATGGGAGGCTACTTTATCTGTGCAGGGGAAGGATGGCAACTTTTGGCCTGAGGGGTAAACAAAAGCAAGTGGCCGAGGATCTTCTACCAGCGTGTTACAGCTGGCGTGTTTTGTCTAATATGGATGTGATTTTACATAGACAGTATAAAAAACAAATATGTGAAAGATTGTTATGTCAAAGAGCTATAATCAAATACAATATAGAGAGGCAATTCTAATGACATCTATACAATACAGAAAGCATTCTACAGACCTTTATAGAATACAGAGCATTCCATTGACCGATATGTAATACAGAGAGCATTCTAGTGACTTCCATAAAATACTGACAGCAATCCACAGACCATTATATAATACAGAGAGCATTCTAAAGACCTTTATCATCACCATTTATTTATATAGCGCCACTAATTCCGCAGCGCTGTACAGAGAACTCACTCACATCAGTCCCTGCCCCATTGGGGCTTACAGTCTTCATTACCTAAAACACACACACACACACACAGTCTAGGGTTAATATGTTAGCAGCAAATCAATTAACCTACCAGTATGTTTTTGGAATGTGGGAGGAAACCGGAGCACCCGGAGGAAACCCACGCAAACACAGGGAGAACATACAAACTCCACACAGATAAAGCCATGGTCAGGAATTGAACTCATGACCCCTCTGCTGTAAGGCAGAAGGGCTAACCACTAAGCCACCATGCTGCCTTTATAGAATACAGAGAGCATTCTAGCTACCACTGTACAATTCAGACAGCAGTCTACAGACCTTTATAGAATACATTTCACAGACTGTCCTGCCCTCTGTTTTTGCCACTTTCACCACCTGTGGCTGCTGGTTTCTTTAGTTGCGGCTTGTCTGGGTCCTGGAATGTTGGGGGCCTTATATGGAAAAAAAATGGGCATATTTAGATTATTCCAACCAGCCCTGGCGTTAAATCAATATTGCCCACGATTAATAATTAGGCGTTCCTCCAGCCCCAACATTAAAATAATAGTATTCCCATTTAATAAATAAACCTTTCCCTCCCTCAAAAGCCCCAGCAATAAATTAATAGTATTTACATTTCATAAATATATACCTATTTCACACAACCATCATTGCCATTAAAAAATTAATTGTCAAATTTAATAAAGAGACCTCATTGCCACAAGTCCCTTGTGCCATCACATGCCCTTCATGCTGCTACCCCCCCCCCCCCGCACCTGGCCCTATTCATTACACTGTGCCATGCTGCCCCCTTCTTTATCTCACTGGTCCATGCTGTCCCCCACCTTCTTCATCTCACTGTGCCTGCCCCCCCTTCTTCATCACACTGTGCCATGCTGTTCCCCCCTTCTTCATCTCACTGTGCCATGCTGTTCTCCCCTTTTTCATCCCACTGTGCCATGCTGCCCCCCCTTCTTTATCTCACTGGTCCATGCTTTCCCCCACCTTCTTCATCTCACTGTGCTGCCCCCCCCCCTTCTTCATCACACTGTGCCTTTCTGCTTTCCTCCCCTTTCCTCCGTTCCTTTACTTATCTTTGTATTGATTTCAGAGCCTTAACTTAGAATTCTAGCGCCTGGGGCGATAAGGACAAATGCCACACCCCTAGCCCTCAATTTTAACCAAATGAACCTAAAACATTCCTAAACTGCGCCCCCCTTCAGTGTTGCGCCCTGGGAGGTCACCCCTATCGCACAGCCCTAGTTACGGCCCTGATTGGCTTCTTTTATCTATTTTCTTTTCTTCGCTTCAGTATTCTTGATTCTGTCTTCTGTCTTGATCCTCTCTGCACCGCTCCTCACTGAATGTCGGACGTGACGTGATGACGTCAAACCCTACATTCAGTGCAAACGGAGCAGGGAGGAGGGAAGAGGGATGCCGGCATTGCGATCATGTGAGTATTTGTATACTCACTCCCCTCCCGCTCCAAAATAAAAGGACAAGAAAAAAATTAGGTTGAAAAGAAAAAACAAACAAACGAAAAAATGTTGGCAATGCGGGCCCCCTGGCATGCCTGGGTCCGGGCAATAAGTACCCGCCCTCCCCTCTCAGCGACCCCCCCCCCCCCGCCTACAACAATGGAGCTTGCAATCCAATTCTCTATTACAAACATACACTAGGCCAATATTAGTGGGGAGACGATTAGCTGAGTAATGTGCAGATACTAAGGACAGGTAGCCTAGTTGTGGCTGCGCAGTGAGCTGGGCCAAAGTCAGGCATTACAGACCCAGACAGTCTCCTGAGGGGCCATGAAACAAACGAGGAGATGAAGAAAGCAAGCTTCTATTACGGTGAGCGAGTGAGCAACTGCAGCGCACAGAGAGCTTCAGTAACATTGGGCATGCCCTTTACTTGGATCCGCCCTTACTGTCCCAATGTACCGCCCCCGCTCCACCTCTACAGGCGTAGGTGCCCGCAAGTGAAAGTTATAAATAACTTTAAATGCAATTCGCACTTTACTGCGCAGCGGGTTTTGCAAAGCATATTTTTATAGGCCGCAGTTGCGCTTATGTCAAATCCCTGTATGTTTTACAATGATATATTCTCCATAATAGACTCAATAACGCCAATAACTCTTCCAAGGTCAACAAAACCTTTCCCAATAATGTTATTGAGGTTTTCCTTTTCGCTTTTTAACCCTACTTTATACTCCACAGGGATCGGTTTATTTCAACTTTCGGTAAATCTAACTCTTATATTCATGTGATGATATTGCCGCCTACGTATCTCTTTATTATATCTGAAGTATTTGTTCCTTTTTGTAGTTGGGTTGCTTTAATCTGAAATTTCAAGGAGAAGAAAACATCTTTCCCCGCTTTTTATTTTCCTCATTTAACTACAAAGCTCTGCACCTGTTTAGCAGAAGAAAATGCGATTTTACTTGCAAACAAAATAGCAAGCTTTAAACTGACGCTGACACTGGGGGCATATTATAACTTCAGATGTAGAAAGGATGGTAAGATATAAGTTTCACTCACTTTGTGAATCATTGTATATGAATATTTTAGTATTATAAATATAAACGATCTTACGCAACACACTTACGGCGGAACATTTTGTTGCTAAAATGACATTATTTACATTATGTAATACAAGATGGTTTGTGTAGAGGAAGGCAAATGAAATAGCTATTATGTTTTCAATAAACTTACAACATGTCCAGTCAAAAGTTTTCAGACAAGAGTCCACATCCGCTCATTAGCAGATCCTTGAGTTCAAATGTCAAAAATCTCCGCGAACCCCCTTTGCGTTGAGCATTTGGACAATAACATGAGAAAGTTGCGTGTGCAAAGAATAAAAAGGTTTTTGTCCGTCGAATACTTTGTATAGGAAAATAATATGGCCTTGAAAAAATATTTTTTTTCACCCACAGGAAAGAGCAAAAAAAGAATTAATAATTGAACGGGGTGAACTAAAAATTCCTTATTT
The DNA here is from genome assembly GCF_038048845.1 of Mixophyes fleayi. Taxonomy (NCBI): domain Eukaryota; kingdom Metazoa; phylum Chordata; class Amphibia; order Anura; family Limnodynastidae; genus Mixophyes; species Mixophyes fleayi. The sequence goes on from NC_134410.1 coordinate 8,255,694, forward strand.
TTTTGCACGTGAAGCATTATCGCACGCTAAAACAGGGATTTGAATACCGTCAAGTGGTCTGTTAGTAACTTAAGGCCTGAAAATACATTCTAGATGCTAAGTTTATAGAAACAGTCAGAATAGATTTATTTACAGAGATATCCGCTTCCAATAACTAAACTGTGTCACTAATCTTCTATTACAAGATACTGAGCATATACACAGGTGTTAGATGAACCATATATTAATCCTATACTTAGATATCTCCCCTACCGGATCTGTATTGTACTATGCCATCGCCCGGGGCTGGCCATCTCAGCCATTGTTAAGATTCCCGCTATCATTTCTGCCTGCAGACTGAACCAATTGTGTACAGAAGCCCGAGGCCAACACTAGCTGTTTGCTAAGCCCTCAGGCCATCTGCTCATCTGCATCACAGCAAAGCCACTGCTAAGGTCTGCAACTATACTGTGAATATAAATGCCAGCCTTTGCCAGTTCTATAGAATCTTAATCTAGATAACGGTCAGTCATTAATGAATTCCTTTGAGACTACAAATTTCCAACCATCTTTTCAATGAAATAATGACCTAGTGATAGACGTATCAGAGGAAGTAGTGTAACCTTCATGCACAGCAGTAACATTTAGTAAAACAGAGTTTAACATGAAGACATTGAAAATTCTGAAAGTTGTCTGTGTAATATGTAGAGATTGCAAGTATATTGGAGGGTAATTTGCTGTTTAATGATTAAACTATTACTACTAACATAATTTGAAAAGAAGCGTTTGTCCACTTCTATGTTATCTTTGTATTATGTTTTGAATTTGGTTTTATGTTTTTGAAACAGTTTTATAAATTGGAAGTTCGATAAGCAATCCTTGGAAGCAAAAGAGCACTCCCTATAGATACAAATAACTACCTATCATATACCTACAATCTATAAGCTATGCTTTTAGTCTTTGTAAAACGGAAGTTCTAGTAAAAGGATCTCTGGAAAAATGGATCCAAATTAGACACATGTGAAGTTGCAGTGAAATTTTGCACATATCACATGTTGCGTTGGAACAAGCCACTTAGCAAAGCCGTATAGTTCAGGCAATACAGTCATTCAGTTGTACTTTCCTTTGACACTTTGGAAAGCGCCATTGTGCAGCATTTTCGTAGGTTTGAGTTTTGCTGCATTTATAATCTCTAAGGGAAAATGGCAATGAGTTAATTCTGCTTTTCCGTCCAGTTTGAATTCCGGGTGGAACCAAAAATGAGAGGAGGAAATCTGCATGGAACACTTGCAAATTGGCCAAAATTCCACAGCCAAATGTGGATTGAGGCCAATATTCTGTGGAACAGCTTTAAAAATGATAAATCATCAGTAACCCAAACCTTGAATCCCCCCCAACTGTCCCATCCCTAAACAGACAAACAAGAATGATTGTCTCAGGCAGCAAGTTTCAGTGGCTGCAAATAACTAAAAATCTAAAAATGCAAATTTTTGTACTGCACAAAATCTAAAATAGTTTTTCCAGCCTGTTCGGTACAGTTGACCTAGGAAAGATTAAAGCCCAGTACACAAAGCAAAGTGGTGATTTTGATTTATGGAAGGGATCATCATCATCATTTATTTAGGTGGCGCCACAGATTTCACGCACACACGCGCACATACACACGCGCACATACACACTCACAGACACACACAATATTGCTATCATCTGAGAAGATTTGCAAAATGGTAATCAGCATTGTTTCCACTAGTAGCAGTCTTCTTGACTTGAATAGATTATTTTTGGCTCTCTCTAGCAATGGTACTTATAATCAGGGCTGGCAGAACGCGGTAAGTCCAGTACGCGTGGCAATAGGTCACCGCTCTTACCAGGGCGCCCGCCAGCCTTCCTGCAATGAAAAATATAAAATTTTACAGCACGGGTGACATGCCCACTTACATTTCGAATCCCTGCTCTGAACAGAGTATGGATCGGAATAAGCTTATGTATATGGCGTGAGAGGGTGGGGGGTGGAGAGTGGTCTTCACTGTGCCGGTCCTGTTTATAACTTTTCCCCTTTTTATTGTACAGCAGCAGATTGTGCACCCCTATTCTGTACTCTGGCAAGGACAGACCTCTAACTTGCAGCTTCACAGCTGTCGAAGTCAAATAACTGGATGTAGTCAATTCAAATTACTATCCATCAATCTGATTGTCTTTGTCTGTAAATATGCAAATAGCACGCTACGACGTGGAAGGGCGTATTTAACCACAACATGCACGAACACTTCTCTACACATTTACACTTACACATTCACTTGTAATTAGTTCACCTTAAAATAGATCCAACACATAGTCATTTATAATCAAATGTAATAGAGTTTATAGTTAAATATAATAATGTTAAGTACACTTTAGTGAGATCTACGGTTCAGGATACAGGAAACACATCATGTTTAGTATCATTCTAATCCCCTATTTATCCTCAGACGTCCATTTCTATCGGCTAAGAGATCGCACCTTGCATATGCAATTATAGAGAATAAATGATCAAAATGGTATTGTGTGTGTAATGCAAATAGACCAGTTTGAACCAGCTTTTCGGTGGGAAGATTAGTATGCATCTGTTGGAGAGCTGACCCCCACCCTTGGAGGACATCATTTGAGCTGACCAATGACCTGCATTATACTGGACTGTTCAGAAGCCTGAACCTATGGAAACATGCCAAGTCATCTCTATTGTTTTCAATGTAACACCAACTGTATATAAGCAGGAGCTCTGGGACCAACAGACAGTCTTCTTGACCAAAGACTTCAGGATTGAATGACTGTATGCTGGATCCAGGGCGCCCACGTATGTAATCGGCTGTACTTATTTTATTGAATTGTTACTCTGTTACTTTTTGCTATTAAATCGCATTGTGAGTTGGAACCACACTATTCGAAGTGGACAATTTTCATTGAATAGCGACAAGACGAAAATAACAGTCTATACAGTTGTGATCCCCATTAAGTTACTATTCATTGATTGTGAATATTAATATTATTATTTAAAGTCGTTGACACTCAGTTACATTGCTGTCTGCAGCAATCACTGAGTGCTCCAAGCGCTGGACCCTCTGCCACCCACTTCTTAACACAAAATGACCCAAGGAAAGATTGGTATATATAGATGCCAAAGTTTGAGACATTCCAATGTGAGCTGGAAGTGCCAAGACATTCCGACTTTAGAATCATGTTGGTAAATCGCGTAATTGTAGGACTCAACAGAATCTGAAACGCTCAGCTCTACTTTCCATGGGCATCCACTGTTTTCATATACATACATATGGAGTCGTTGAGGACAAGTGTGATTCAGCTAGCACATGTAGCGTTAGCTTGGAAGGGCTCCGTGCACCACTGCTGTATAGCCGGAAAATTGGTAACAATAAATTGTAAATCTTATAATTAAGAAATGTGAATAAATTACCAATGTGTCATGGACCCCTTTAATATCATTATATCACCATTCAACCACATCACAATAACTGATATATTTATCATAATTACACCAGAACGACAATGCACATATTACAAATGTTGTTTTACAATAAAGCTTCACACAGGGCAATGACTAAAGTCACTTTTGTGTATAATCATTAAAAAAAATCAACAATTAAGGAAAGAGAAGAAAATCCAGCACATTCTGTACAGTAGTTAACTTACAAAGGCTCAAAAAAAATCACTCACACTGAGAAGCTATTATGCTTCATTTTTATGAAAAGGTAGTGTTTCAGAAAAGCAGCGTTAATGAGAAGAATTGTCCTTTCACCTAAACTAAACTGTAGCTCAAACGTTTAAATTTGTGTAGAATCATTACCACCATACACCGCCTAGAGACATACAACTTGGCTGCATATGAAAAATTAGTTGGATCTCATCCAGAATCACTAAGGGGCATGTTTTTTTTGGGGTTTTTTTGTTCTTTCACTAAAGAAATTGAAAAAAGTATTTTTAACTGTAATACTTTTTTAGATTTAAAATACAGTTGAGCAGAAAGGATAAATAAAATAGGAAACCTATGAAAGTTCCCTAGAATTACAAAGTCTTTAAGCTGTAAATCAGTGTAGCCTTCCAGTCACTTAAGATACATAGGTCTGTAAAAAATTAGCCACGCAAGGGTCACATTGTATCAGACAGTTTGACCTCTACAATGTCAGCTAAAATGTGAATGGTCAGAAGTGACCAGGTGAGACATAATTCTCTGTGGTAGTAACGTTTCGTCGGCATGTGGTCATTAGTCAACAGATCACAAGGGGCATTTATGATCAATTCACACACCCACTGCTCATATCAGCAATTGATTATTGTTATCACTGGAATGTAGCCAGTGTTCAAAGGGGAAATTTAGAAGTGGCGCTATGGAAAATGTACTGGGAATGTTAGTGAATGAAATGTGATAGGTTTACAATAAAGGCAGAAGGAGAGGTGGTGGAAAGGTGGCTCAGTGGTTAGCACTTCTGCCTTGCAGCACTTCGGTCATAAGTTCGATTCTCGACCATGACCTTATCTGTGTGGAGTTTGTATGTTCTCCCCATGGTGTTGTGGGTTTCCTCTGGGTGCTCCGGTTTCCTCCCACACTCCAAAAACATACAGGTAGGGTAATTGGCTGCTAACAAATTAACTCTAGTCTGTGTGTGTTAGGGAATTCAGACT